>NC_143216.1:11645765-11945765 GCF_030267445.1 Bombyx mandarina | reverse complement strand
TAGCGTCGCAGATCTGTTTTTTTTATTGCTTAGACTCATCTAAGGCTGGCTAAGGGAGTCCTGAGTGGACGAGCTCACAGCCTCCCTGGTTTTAAAGTAGTTACTGGAGCCCATAGACATCTACAATGTAAATGCGTCACCCACCTTGAGATAATATAAGTTCTAAGGTCTCAGTATAGTTACGACGGCTGCCCCTCCCTTCAAACCAAAACGCATTACTGCTTCACGGCAGAAAGAGGCAAGGTGATGGTACCTACCCGCGCGAACGCACAAGAGGTCCTACCACCACAACTTAAATGTAATAGTGGTCTAAGACACCGGACTTTCAGTGTTTCGTGGGACAGAGATAACGCTATAATATTATTATGAAGCCGAAATTTGCCTGTATCTTTTCAAAGGTGCAATATTTATTTTCGTGTAATGTACCATTGTTTTGACGAAAGATCCGCTTACTTCTCAGGCTGAGAACGTCACATTGGCATTATTGGAATTCCACTGGACCGGTTTGCGTTATAAAGACAAGAAGAACTACCAAATTATAATATGCTACACCAACAAGGCTTTTGGAATTAGGACCGCATTCGGAAACGATCTGTCTATGTCTACTATGAGCGCTGTAAGTTTTTTTACAAATCTTAGGTTTGCTTGAGCTGAATTCTGTTACTACCGGTTAAAACTGGACCGTCCATTATTACAACTTATCCATACTCTATCTAGAACTAAAGGCGTCCGTCAATAGCTTTTTTAATACACAAGTGAAGTTAGGTAACATATAACTCTAGACTGACATATAACTCTACTCGAATATGCTATTTTTTTATCGTCTTCGTAGGCAGACGAGTATACGGTCCACCGGATGGTTAGTGGTTACCATCGCTCATGGACGTCAGCAATGCCAGAGACAGAGCCAAGCCGCTGCTTACCATTAAGTACTCTCCGCAAGCCTCGTAGTACTGTAGTCCTCACAGTACTTTTAAACGAAGTCCAGTAGTAAGCGGCGACTTGGCTAAGTCCTTGGCTTTACTAATATCCACGGTAACAATTCGCCACCAAACTTCACTACCGTCGTAAGTTTACCTGCTATTGACAGCAAAAAAAAAGTCGAGAAATATTATTCATGTCTGGTCTTGCGATGCATGCTCATTAGGCTATAATGACATATATTTTAAGATGCCAACAATTACTATTTCCTAAACTTTTTTCAGGTATTCAAAGCCAGCTATCAAGCGTTCGCGGTCATGAAATCGATGCAAAATTAATCTGAACGCAAAAGCCGGTCGCACCCTATATAATTGAATTAGTTTTTTTTGTGTGCATATTTTGGTTAACCGAAATATTCGAGGGAATATTCGCGCGTGTTTTATGTACTTTTAGAACTACAGATGCACTCAAACACGATAGGGAAATAGAAATTCGTTTATATGCACGCTGGTGCAATTTAATATACAGTATACTATCCCCTCACGGAGACATGGTGCATGAATAGGCTCGATATCCAAAAGATCGATGCCTTTGAAACGTGGGTGTGGCGGAGGATGCTACGAATACCGTGGACTGCCATGAGAACTAACGAGTCCATTCTAAGTGAGCTAAACATCAAAAAAAGGCTCTCTTCCATACGCCGGGAACGTGTTATGAGCTTCTTCGGACACATCATGCGGTCTCCCAGACGTGAATTAGAGAAGCTCATAATTGCGGGTCGCATGGAGGGCAAGCGCGCCGTGGGCAGAACGCCAGCCAGATAGTCAAATCTAGTCAGAGAAGCACTTGGTGGTAGTCTGTACCATGTGGTCCATGCCACCCAATGTCACCCATGATCGAACACAGTGGAAAATCGTCACATGTAGTCGCGATCCTCAGTAGTGAGGGAACGATATAGAAAATACTTTTACCAAAAATAACACCTAAATAATTCGAAATATCGGATTAATAAAACAGCACACGATCAAACAGTTTTTTTATTTATTTACATCATAACCTTAATCTTCTAAACAATGCTAAAGTTCTACAACTCTTGGTGACGAGAGTCGCTATCACTTTATGCATGCTTTTACTACTAATCTACTATAACATATCTTTTGTCATATGATTTACCAAGAATATTACGCTAAAGACATCGACGCCTTGATATTGTCAAACGCCAGCCGCATTATTCAAGGTATTCAAATAAACAAACACTGAACTCTACACGCGATACGGATGCATAAGCAACATTTTATTTCTAAACCACTAACCCGTAATGCTCCTCTTTTCGATACAAGAGAAAAATAAATATAAAAATGGTAAAAAAAAAGAATATATTATATTGTACATTTTCATTTCCCCGAGCGCTTTCAGCGGCCATCAGATAGCGTTTGCACAGTCCGATTGAAAAGAAAGAGAAGTTTATTACTCAAAACGGACATTGTGATACGGTAATAGTGATGTGAAGTTGTTTTTTTTTATCGATTAATTTTTATAATTTATTTTGACACGGCCTATTCACAATCTTTGGACGTGCACTTATCGGTAATTCAACACACGTATATACGTTTTAAAAGCTTTCTTGTTTTATCTCGAGACAACTGGTGACAGAGCCTATTTCCGCCGTGAAGCAGTAATGTGTTTCGGTTCGAAGGGTGGGGTAGCCGTTGTAACTATACTGAGACCTTAGAACTTATATCTCGAGGAGGGTGGCGCATTTACGTTGTAGATGTCTATGGGCTCCAGTAACCACTTAAGACCAGGTGGGCTGTGAGCTCGTCCATACATCTAATCAATAAATAAAAAAACAGGTGAGGTAGATAAAGCCACTACGGTCAATGAAATCTTTGGCTAAAGATACATTTACCATCGATGGCGGTTTTGCTTCTACTGTGGGATATCCTACTGGAACAGAACCAGTCTGTCGGATCGGATAGCGTTATGCCGCAAATGGTCTTTAATAACAATATATGCGGCGTGTTGAACTGCACGTCACATGACCTTCAAGCGTGGGAATTCACCGTAATTTACTGTCAACATAATTATATTGCATCTAGTATGCTAAATTTGATTGTTTTTATAAAAAAAGACCATAAACTTATACATAATAAATTGAAAAATGTGAAAACAAAATAAATCTTTTATTTTACAAGTTTCAGGTACCTTCTATCTTTTACTATCAGTGATGAGCAGGCGAGCCTACAGTCTACCTCCAGTAAACATGATACCAGGGTCCAAGCAACCTAGAAACATGCGATATAAACTACACTAGTATTGCAACAGGACTGTAATCTGAGCTAATAATAATATTATAATTTAACAAAAAAAAAACAGCGACAATTCCATTCGCAATCCCTATTCCATTGTTATACGTCAATAGTCATAGTCGAGAATCTAAATTCTATTTTTATCGACCAGCCAATAAATCGTAAATGGTCCCCGTCACTATTGGACATTGAAATAGGTAAAGATACATCTTCCTGGTACAAAGTGAACAAATTCGAACGAATTATGTCAGGTTTTTTTCTCGGAAAGATTTTCAGATAGTGTCGCGGGACGTCGAACGGGCCGCACTCTGATATGTAAATACTTTTATTTTCGGGCGGCGTTTTGCGAAGTTATCATTGTGGGATCTGTTAGTATTCGAGGTATCAATTTTAGGGTGTTTGAAATGTTTTTTTTTTTTAATTTGTTTTGACTGCTATCTCGGTCTGTTGTGTTTTTAATAATGCATATTAAAAGTAGTATATATTAAGTAAATATTGTAATAAGGGGCAATGTAAGTTTTGTAGTTACTTTGTAGTTGTTTGTACAATACAGGCTGATAGCTAACGACAATTAGCGTTGATATTTTAATTTTGAGGTCCAACGAGTGGACTAGGTGAAAGCTTGAGTCGCGATTACAAATAACGGTTTGATATCACAATACTGTTTGGATATCAATAAGGTACGCTTTAGGCTTACTACTTTTGTAATGATTTTCATCATGGCTAGGTACTTAAAAAAAAGATACAAATCACGCTCTCGTTCTAGTGAAGGTGAAACAGCAGGTCACAGTAATCTGCCAAACAAAAAACAAAAACAAGAAACTTTTTTTCTCTCTAGCTATTCGCTGGAAGCCTAACGGGCTATTATTCCAGCTACGTCCGGACGAGTAGGTCAGCTCACGGGCTTAACCGAAAAATCACTATTACCGGATTGGAGTTCAACTGAGAAGATCCAGCAAGAAACTCTGAGGGCGAAAAAGTAAACGTAACACTCTTGATCTAAACGATGTTAGCCTGATTCTCATTCAAGTAGTGGCATTTTCGACATTACATTATGTTATAAATCTACCCGAGAGACACAAGACTACCGTATATTATTATAATGATATGGTTATAACTAGTATCCGCTTATAATTAGAATTTGCTTAATTTACTTTTAATGTATCACATTTCCTATTTCTGATAGGAAGCAATTATGCTTGGATAGTCGTGATTCTATTGAAATTTAGCCTCAACTCTATACATAAAATATCTTAACGTAGACGGTCGCATTCGTGATGTCTATAATGCTTGCTCTTCTTCTTCTTCTTTTTCTCCGCCCTATCTCACTAGGTGGGGTGGGCACAGCGATTTTTTCTATTCCATTCTCCTCTATCAGCCGTCATCTCAACACTCAGTCTTCTTTCTCTCATAACGTCATTCACACGCTCCATCCATGTCTTCTTTGATCATTGATTTGGTCGACCTCTTCCCCCTTTACCTTTCTCTTTTTTTTTGTTTTTTCGGGTCGGGGGTCGAACCTCCTACGAGATCCCCGCGCCTAAAGGGCGCGCGGGGTATGTGGGACTCAACGATCTGCAAGGTGTTGGAAGCAGACCGCGGGCCCAAGGAATTTTAGGGCCAACCCACTAAACGACTCCCCTGCACTCTTAGATCCGACGTCCGATCCCCTTCGAGGCCAGAACCCGGATGAGGTAGGGGGGTTACCGCGGTCAACACTACAACCAGACAACGCGGCTCACCCCAAGGACGCCCAGCCGGCGGAGCCTTCGAGGCCAATCGAAGGCTCTGAAATGTCGGCCGTCTCGGTACGGCAGCCCGTCAGTCCGCCCAGATGGTGCCGCTGGTATCCCGGAATACCCCGCTGGACCAGAACCAGCTTGCCGGTTCGTATCTCCTTGGCAGCGCGCTAGAGTGCTGGTAGCGCGCCGCGCGGCCTCTACCCCCTCAGGTTGCCCCTTGACCATCACCGGGGGGAAGCCGCCATCCCTTTACCTTGCCCTACCATTTCCATACATCTCCTAGTTACATGCATCTCCTCTTTACGCATCATATGTCTATACCACCTTAACCGTCTGCTCTTTAATTTATCAATCACTGGGGCTACTTTCACACTTCCTCTGATATACTAATTCCTTGTATTATGCATTTTTAATGCATGCTATGTATACAAAACAGATCTTCTCACAAAGAACAGAAAATATAATTTCGCAGAGTTTTGTTGTTTTTCGTGTTTATTGAGCAACTTTAATTACAAAACATCAAAACAAAATCTTCCGCGAACAAAAAAATCCACGTAGTTCCCCGCTCATCTTGGCCGGTAATTCCGGAATCGTGACTTAACCGATAAGCGATCCAGCAGTGAAATTCGGTTTCTAACTCGCTCGAAACTCGATTACCCGACGCAATGAAAGCTCAATCGTATAAAAACATTTTCGTTTGATTTGAATGATGCCGTTATTTGAATTGGTTCCACTGAATATGACTCTAACCGGTTCAGTGCGGTTCGTTCCAGATCAATGCGGAATGCATTCTAGGCTTTACATTAATGAAATTTGATTTTGTATGTGTCTGTTCTTTGAGATTTGCTTATATCGCTAAGTGGGCGGACGAGCTCTCGGCCCATCTGTTGTGAAGTGGTTACCGGAGCCCATAGACATCTACAATGTAATGTCGCCACTTAACTTGAGATATGAATTCTAAGATCACAGTTTTAACAGTACAACGGCTGCCCTGCCTTTCAAACCGAAAACCCATTACTGCTTCACAGCAGGAACAGGCAGGGTGGTGGTACCCACCCGCGCGGACTCACAAGAGGTCCTACCACCAGTAAAAATTATATCAAATTGCCTTTCAGCCTACGATATGACCTTCTTCAAGCTGGAGGAGAGTACTTAGCGGTTTTCCTGTACCCCTAGAATTATTAATGAGCGATAGTGACTGACCAACATCAGTGTGCTTAGTGCGAGTTAACGTCCTCGATAGCGTAAAAGTTAGCTCATGTTTGTATGGAATGGGACTTCTTACGTACGTTTGCCGCTAGGGGCGCTGTTCCAACTGCATAAAAAATTGGCTTAACTTTTACGTTATCGAGAACGTTAAAAAACTCGCACTAAGCACTGATGTTGGTCAGTCACTATCGCTCATTAATAATTCTAGGGGTACAGGAAAACCGCTAAGTACTCTCCTCCAGCTTGAAGAAGGTCATATCGTAGGCTGAAAGGCAATTTGATATAATTTTTACTAGTGGTAGGACCTCTTGTGAGTCCGCGCGGGTGGGTACCACCACCCTGCCTATTCCTGCCGTGAAGCAGTAATGCGTTTCGATTTGAAAGGTGGGGCAGCCGTTGTAATTATACTTGAGACCTTAGAACTTAATTATATCTCTAGGCTCCAGTAACCACTTAACACCAAGTGGGCTGTGAGCTCGTCCACCCAATTAAGCAATAAAAAAAAACCGACATTTCGCCTAATACGCCACATTTATCTTTGTAATTAAAGGTCCGTTTTACTTGGTATAAGCATCAGCAATACGATGTTTTAAATTGAACTTCAATTAAGTTTACCCTATTTAAATGGCTGAAGTTCTTTTGTTATAATATTTTTTTCAAATTTAAAACTTTAAATGGCTCTTCTGTAAAGTTGAAAAAAAATCGCTTAAAGCAAATTTCCTTTCAACCCACGATATAATAAACATTCGTATGATGAACGGGCTAATTACACTTCGTCCGTGTTTTTAATATCCACAGATTTATTTAAGCGTTTATAATTATGTACATCCGTCTCTGTTTCCCGTGTTACAGATAACCGTAATTTAGGATCTGATGACCGCGTATTTAAGTCGTGGTGGCCTAAAGGATAAGACGTCCGGTGCATTCGTATGTTGCGATGTAACGGTGTTCGAATCTTGCAGGCGGATACTAATTTTTCTAATGAGATAGGTACTTAACAAATGTTCACTATTGACTTGCTGACTCACCACGGTGAAGGAATAATAGCATGTAATAAAAATCAAACCCGCCAAATTACTGCTGGAAGGACGTCGTGTGAGTCCGCATGAGTAGGTACCACCACTCTGCTTATTTCTGTCGTGAAGCAGTAATACGTTGCGGTTTGAGGAATGGGTGGCAGCCGTTATACTGTAAAAACTGTGATCTTAGACTTCATATCGTAAGGTAGGTGGTGGCACTTATGTTGTAGATGTCTGTGGGCTCCGGTAACTACTTAACACCAGGTGGGCTGTGAGCTCGTCCATCCATATAAGCAATTAGCTGTACCCGTCCGCTTCGCTGGGCATTTAAAATGAACAGTATTATTTCTCACCCCCACAAAGATTCTTATCATTAACGCCCCCGCAACTGGTATAGGGGGTCCAACACTCATATAAATATTAACCTATACATTAAGTACACGTATTTTCTACATGGATACCAAGTTTCAAGTCAATCGGATGCATGGTTCAGTAGTTACAACGGAACATCCGTAAAAACCACTGTGGATTTATATACTAATATAGATTTTAAAAAAAACTTGAAACTAGCCATAAGAATCGAAAATTTTTCCTCTTTAAATGTAATTGACTCTTTTTCATACACGACCGGTTCGATCCGGATCGATGAGAATTGCACCGAGCGCCGCGCGACTGTTTTACGATCATCGCTACAGTGAACATTTATGATCGCACTCGGATTCTCGCCTTTACCAAGAGACTGAAAAAACATTTACCATTTTAACTCGATAGGAGGTGTGTTTGGTGAGTTTTGTTTTTGTGAGTTTAAGTTACTTTTTTTTTAATGTAATGTTCCAAAACCTAGTTGCGACACAATGCTAGGATTACAATCTGGAGGCGGCGGGGCGCGTGAGAGACGCGCAAGCCCGCCGCCGTCGAGCGGGGACCAGGGAGGCGGATCTCGCCCAAGCCCTGGCCCTCTAAGTGTTTCGGGTCCCCTTCACATGTCGGTCTGGGGACCGGTGAAGGGGGCCTAAGAAGACGACGTGCAAGCTGCTCTGCACGCGTTTTACGCAAGAGCATCCGGGTGATGGAAGGCCGGCTATCCTCGACCCACGCTGGTTCTGACCCAGCGGGGTATTCCGTAGGATAACCCATTCTAACCGGCGCCATCTAGGCGGGCTCCAGATAGCCTGCCGACCGAGAGGGCTGGTGGTCGTGACGCCGATGACCACCGGTCCGGCGTCCCGAGGGGGAGGGTGTTGGGAGAGATGTGCTCCGCACTAAGCGCTTCACTTTCCCCCCTCTGCCTCTTCATGAGTTCTGTCTCATGAGAGGTTTGGACGTTGGTTGTTGAGCGACAGAAGGTTTTAGTCAGTTCGACTCTGACATGCCCCGCCCTCCATCCCCAGTGGAGGGCGGAAGTCCGGCGATTTCCTCCTGACCAAAAAAAAAAAAGAAAAGGATTACAATCTAGCTCAATAAGGCTAATAAGTAATTCAAATTTAACGTAAACTACTATTTTACCAATGTCTCTAAGAATAAAGTCCACTGACCTTAGTGTTTCATAAGGCTTTGTTCATGTATTATTTAAATACGTCACTTTCACCGTAACACTATTTCGAATTAACACCATACTAACTCAAAAGGCTTAGTCCTCTTGAGTCTTCTCACTAAGCCGTGAAGCAGTAATACGTTTCGGTTTGAGGGGTGGGGCAGCCGTTGTAACTATACTGAGATCTTAGAACTTATATCTCAAGGTGGGTGGCGCATGTACGTTGTAGATGTCTATGGGCTCCAGTAACCACTTAACACCAGGTGGGCTGTGAGCTCGTCCACCCATCTAAGCAATAAATAAAAATAAAAAAAGCCTGTGTTGTCGAGGAGTACCATCAGAATGCGAAGGACGTATTGTGAGTCCGCGCGGGCGTGTGCTACCGTCCCACCTATTTCCGCAACGAAGCACTCATATGCTTCAAATCCAAGAGTAGACCTCAATACAACTGCTTTTCTAGTTGAGACTTCCAGTTCATGGCTGAAGATTGCTGGCGTTCACATTTTGATGTCTATTTTCTTCGATAACCACTTTGAATTAAGTGAGCCATGTGCTCGTTAACTCATCGAATCAATAGAAAAAGGAATCTCCATTATATTTATTCCAGCGTCATCAAGCTTTACTTTTTGGCGTCCAAGATCTACCGAACACCATACGTTCATCCAATCAACTACTTCAACAAACTAAATAGCAGGACAACGCTCTTTCGAGTTCAAATAGTAGTTTCACTCTATAATCCCACAGGATAAGTGCAGTAATTCAAACGCTACCCACCGCGAGGACCGTTGCGATGATTGAACCGAGCTACGTGCAGCTGAAGAATGGTTTCTATTGTGCAATTCGCTTTGAACAAACAGAGCGAGGTGCGAGAGATACAATGTTTACTTACCTACTTCGCTGTATTCAAAATGAAGGAGTTCCAATAGTAAATAAGTTAGTCAGTTTGCAGCGCAAATGAGACTAACTTATTTGTTAGTAGAAATACATTATCCGCAGTGCTTGCGACATCTCACACAGATGACTTCTTTACAATAATTTGGAAGCGAAGTGCATCGTTATTGGGTCGAGCGCGTGACAGTGGAAAGTGGGAACGTTCGATGTTCCCGAATGCACATAAACTCTATCCGACGTTCCGTCAATTCCGACGATCTAAATTAAGAACCGATACTAAGTATCTTAAGGTGGCGTCAGAACGCTACTTTGATACAGCGATGCGACACGATAACCCACGCATCATGGCCGCCGCTAATTAAACATACTATTCAGGCGACGAGGCAACGCGAAGCCGCCGTCACCCAAAACATCTCTTGTCGGATCTACACTCGGTGTTATTAAGCTCTTCAAACACCGGAAACTGTTATCGCCGTGAGTTTGACGAGCAAACTAACCCATAACACAATTCACTGAGTTTCCCGTCGGATCTTTTCAGTGGGTCAAGATTCCGATCCGGTTGTAGATTTTATAAAGCATTGCTCTTTTGCTCGGTGTTGCGTTAGAAAATGTTATCGAGTTAAGCCCGTGAGTTAATCTACCCATACGCGTGTAGCTGGAATAGCCCTTTAGGCTAACCGCTAAAGCGAATAGTTAGGGAGACAAAAAAAATCCAATGATAGCTTAACGATTAAAACTCAAAAGATACTAACTATCCTGAACAATTCTTGTGTATTTTATGTTCAAAAAACGCAAACAAACACAGCTCACATTTCAGGGAATTTTCATGAATTATTAAAACTACGAAATTTCGGTCCCAGGTGCAATATTTAAGTTATAAATGTATTATGAAAACAAAAACAGTCTAAGAAGTTTACCGGAGTGCAGCCGAAAGAAAAGCGACATTAAAAACTTTTGAAAATAAAAACGCTGTAATGAGCCCTCGGGCATAGGCACGAAGCGCACAGACTACGGATTTGTCGGAAATATTATTCATATGAAATTACTGTGGACGTATTCGCGTAAAAGTGAATACAGTAACCACCCGACAATAAATATTGCACATCGACTTTTGGAAAGAGACTATCGGCTATTGTCTAGCTCAGGGATTCCCAAACTTATTTTGTCTACTGCCCATTTTGAGAATAAGTTATTATTTAGGGCCCCTATTTTTTCACCTACTTAAAAACCACTATAGCAAGAACTCAGTCGCTGTCTAAGAGTCCTCCTAGATGAAATTACAAATCACCTCCCAAGCCTCTACACAATCCTCCTATTTTTTTCTGGGTCTCCTACTGCCCCCCTTTAGGCCTACAACGCTACAAGGGGGCATTATCGCCCACTTTGGGAAAGGCTGGTCTATTCGTAAAGCGCTATCTTTGTCGCCTATATTCATCTAGATTCAGTGAGCATTAATTTGACTAAGATCTAACGACGTGTAGCTCGCAGCTTTAAGACTATTTAACATATTCAGACTGTTTTGGTCATTTGACGGGGGAAGATCACGTGGACGCTCACCTACCCGCTGGTCTAATCTAGTAAAAACCGTCACCGGCCTGCCCATAACCGAGGCTATAAAGACCACCGAGGACAGGAAGACGTGGGGAAGCATTGTGCATCGAGTGATCAACATTTCAAATTAGACACGACCTTCAGCAATGAAAAGACCGGCTCAGAAGAAGAAGACTGTTTTATCTCTTTTTCGGAAACTTCGTAATTAAGCGTCTTAATAATAAATAAATTCTTCCAATCAATCGCAAACAATAAATAGTCCGCTTACGTGACTCACATCTTTCTGCCCCACCAGCCGTGATGAAAGATCCTCGAGTTGAGACCACGTACTGGTAAGCGCAGTATAAGACGGCCACCTATCAGATGAACCGGCGACCTAGTGAAAATCGTTAGGTTACGTTGGATGCAGGTGTCAACGGACCGGCCGCAATGGACATCAATTGAAGAGGCCTATGTTCATCAATGTATAGTGGACAGGCTGAGATGATGATAATGATGAAATCACTCACAACAAAGTTGACACAAGTTAAACAAAGAGTCACATGAGCAATCACCGATGTGTACACACTTTTCGTATCAAATAAAATCAACGCGCCGAATTTATTGTTTAATCGACTGTACTTAGCGAGTATGTAAATGAGGCATTAACAATAACAGTTTGATTAATGGTGGATGGTGATTATAATGAGTTTGTCTTACCAGTGACAGGACGTATTGTACTTGTACAAGAATACCATAATCATGCGTTGCCAAGTCAAGAGTCCTTTTTTCCCCTACCTATTTGCTAGAAGCCTAAGAAACTTTCCAGCTACGCGCGGGTTGGTAGGCGAACTCACGGGCTCAACTTGAGAGAATTTGCTAACACTAGCCCTAGCAAGAGCAATGCTTCGAATCTACCACCAGACCGAAACCGCGACACCTAGAGAGAGGAGTTCTGGTTTGAACAGTGGTACTGCCGCTATCCAATCAATCGAGACTGACCACGAATAAATCGAGTGACGCCTTTACGTTTTGATATCTATGGGCTCTGTTAATGACATATCCAAGTGGGTTGCGAACTTGTCTACACAACCAGAGTAATAATATTGATAGCCAATTCGAAAAAATATTGATAAATTAATCGTATTTTTTTAAGAAAATAAAGCGGTATTGTGTTTCTCCTAAAAGGTGCACAATACAGAAAATCTATTAAAAATGCTTCACGGAAAAAAATTTTTTTAATAATAAGCAAACTAGAAAAGCTCCTATCGTGTGTTTTCACCTTTAAAGCACAGAGTCATGAAAGCTCGACAACAAAGGTTTCATATTTGTTCACACCTCTGTGACTAAGCTGTGATAAAGTTATGCAACAGTGTCGTATTTCAAAAGAATGTTGCAGAATTTTCAGGACTTTTTGTTTACCTGAACAAAGGAGACTTTAGAAATAAATAGTGGCTATTTATTTGCGAGTGATACGCGTTTGGTTATAATTCAAAATTAAAGTTTCCAACGTTTTGTTTGTAAGTGTACTTTTTATTGCAGAGACGGGTGAATGACCTTACGTCCCACCTGATATCTGCTGATAACTAGTTACCGGAGACCATACACATCACCACATTAATACTGCACCAATCTTGAAACTTGAGGTCTACATTTCAATTTGTTATCATATAATATCATTTCAATCAAAGAAGACATTAATTACTTATCTGTGGCGTTATTTTGTGTTTAAGCAATATGGATGAAGATGATTGTTCTGTTTGTTCTTCTTTCTGACGATCGCTACCTCATGAGTTCACCGTCATCGGAGGATAAGTGGCGACCTTCTAGTTGTGATAAAACTAAGGTCTAGAGGGATGTCTTTAGTACATTAAAGAAATAGAAAACCATGAACTTCACCATTATCACTATCTAGAAGCTTCAATGACTGCTTAATGCGAGAAGGACCGAGAGATCGGCTACAGAAAAAAAAGCTCAAACGTCCTTCTAACTTAATTATAACTTAAGTTCAAAGAAACTTTGCGTGACATACGTCTGCTAAGGCAGCTGTCTTTTTAAGTTGGCACCGTTCAAAGTTTAACAGCAGCCACGACTTTAATTTGTTTTAAAACTTACATCGTACAGAATATTTTTAGAAGTTAAGCATCCCTTCTCTTTTTAACATGGAGCTCTTATCCTTCAATGTATTAGAGATTCGAGGTCAATACATATGTAGTGTGAATTATGTTCAAGAGTTATCATGGTTGCTTATCTTTGAACTATTAACCAACAGGGACGCATATAGGACACAGGGCTGTTCGCAGAACCTCTAACCACTAACATTTAAATTAGGAGCTAAATTAGGACATTACATACATGATTAGAATGACACGGTAATAGCTCGAAGAAGCTGAGAGAGAGAGAAAGAGAGAGAGAGAATACACTTTATTGCACACCAAAACAATTGTGTTTTTTCTACATTCAAAATCAGTCAACAATTGAATATGCAATTTCGAAAAGGGTACATACATCTTTGAAAATGTAAAATGTTCAGGAAATGAAAAAAACTGATTATTTTCTAAAGCAGTGTAAAATTTAAAATATTAACTTTTGAGATATATTTTAGTGTTAATTAGCAATTGAAATTTACTGGAATTTACTATAAAATGGGTGTAGGTTACCCTCAAAACTACATGTATATGAAAAAACGTATTTCACAAAATATGCGACATGTGCCCTTTTTGGAAATTGTATATTCAATTGTACAATAGGCGGTATTATCGCTAAAAGCGATCTCTTCCAGACAACCGTTCAATTTAAAGAAATCCTGGAAAAGACAAATATATAGCCGGTATGTTGCGGTGTACTATTGGCAATACATAAAATATATACATACAATAAATATATATATATATATATACCGTTTCCTTAACAAATAACTATGAGGTGTTTTTACCGTCTGACCTACCTGAAAAATTCGATTGTTGATTAAGCGAATACTTTCAGACGGCTATGTGATGATCACTTTGCAGACTCTGACTGTAATACAAGTGCGGTCCAATTCTTGGTCGCAGTTAGCATTTTTGGCCAATTGGAATTCAGGGTCCAAGTGTTTTCGCTTTCTAGCTTGGGTCCTTTGAAAATTGGCCTCTTTGTGAAATTATTTCAATATAATCCTGGATACTACAAGTCCTTGGAGAATATCTGCTCAATCCCGTTCATACCACGACCGAAGCTTTATTACCCTAGATATCTTTTTTGCCACATAACGTCCGGCTTTGGAATGAACTTACCAAAGTTACTACTCACCATTAAGATGTATCCTTGTCTACACAAAACAGCAAATAAAGTTACCGCGTAGTATTAACTTACCCGTATCTCCCATCTAGGCTAATAAAAATTACGAGTAATAACCTACAACAGGCGTGGATACAAAACTTGAAAAGAAAGCGTATAATTCTTAAAACAAAGATCGTTGATACCGAAGAGTGCATTTATCTCGAAGCTAAGACGAGAATCCAGGTGATATATTAATCTGTAACGCGACTTTGTCAATGTCTAGCTTAAGAACTGTCATTAACTACAGTCCTGGGAAGCTGCCTCGCTTTGAACTTTTCTTTCTTACTTTGTCGGCTTTTAGTTCGTCGACATAAAACCAAGAAGGAAGTCGGCGATTCTAATGCTGACGTTTGTTGGGTAAAAGATTTTGGTATATTTCAGTTTTCTATTGTTGTTCGTTCGTTACAGTTTGGAGATTTTTTGTAATGTAACTCATATTACTCATATTACTCGGTAGGCAGCGGCTTGGCTCTGCCCCTGGCATTGCTGAAGTCCATGGGCGACGGTAACCACTCACCATCAGGTGGGCCGTATACCCGTCTGCCTACAAAGGCAATAAAAAAAATATATATATATATGTAAATAATAATTTGCGCATAATTATAATTTGGGTAATTACTGATGGTAGGACTTCATCTATGCAAGCTTATTGCCTTAATTTGTTTCTAATCGTTGGGCATTTTGTAAATTTTTACACTGCACTACTTTTCCACTTCATATTTTATTTCCTATTTGACTATATTAGGTACCTAAAGAAGAATACTCACAGTTTTTTTAAATTTAATTCACCTATTTTTTTAACCGCTGTTTTCGTAAAATTTTTGTGTATGATTAAAATAGATTAAATCTAAAAACATAGCTTGAATCGTACTAAAATATATATAATACATATTTTGGGGAACCGAATATTAAGCTGAATAATAAAAATTATAGTCCATCCTTGACCAGCAACTACTCCATCTCTTCCCGTGGGTGTCGTAAAGACGTCCAAAGGATTCACCGGAGAAATCGTGGAGTTAAATTAATTATTTAGAGATAATGGAACTCCTATACAGACTTAGACAGGTCTCAAGGTGGCTGTAATTATCTATGACCTGTCTTTTTTATTGCCACCCATCTAAGTAGCTGGACGAGCTCACGGCCCACCTGGTATTAAGTGGTTATCGGAGCTCATAGATGTCTACAATGTTAATGCTGCCAACTACCTTGAGATATGAGTTCTAAGGTCTCAGTTTTTTACAGAACAACAGCTACCCCAACCTTCAAACCGAAACGCATTACTGCTTCACGGCAGAAATAGGCAGGGCGGTGGTAAAAAATCAGTTCGATCGAAGACAATGCGGCACTAGGTTAGAACTGACTGCGGTATGCGATTTATGAATCGATAAATAATGTTCATGTAGATAAATTTCTTTGAGGAAAAAAAAACGAATTACTTCGTTTAAAAATGTTCACGATGTCTTCAAATAAAGAATTAATAGGTTTCAGAATTGGCACAATAGATTATTGTTAGTTTATTTTTGTTAGCTACCATGGGGCAGATGAAGTCATGTTCAGTCTGATTCCACTAGAGTCTATGAAAAACACAACGCGAATGGAACAGAAATCGGCAGGAATCGGCACCAAAAACCGGTCAGTACATTCCGCTTTTCGTAAAGTATCCTTACTTAAATATCCTCGATATAATTTAAAATATACTTATGTATCTTTGTAAGTAAAATGAAGAGCACTAAAGCGACGTGTAAAATTGGCGAATGTCTCTTTTAAAAAAGGGTCAGAAGAGTTCACACAATGTTATTCGTTAAGGCAACGCAGGTGTGTGAAATGGTACATAGATAACAAAGGAACCAAAGTCCATCTGATGGTGAACGATTACCGTCGCCCATGGTAATTAGAAATAACAAGCCAAGCTACGTCTAAACTTAACACCTAACAATCATGGCGTTGTGTTTCCCAAATTGCCGCAACTCACCTGCCTAGAGTACCCCTGACCACAAGTTTTCTATTGAATAAGTAAGATACGCGGACCCCCATGGCTCATCTAGGCTAGTAGCTGTAATATATTGAAGGGGAACTATTCGACAATATAATTGTATAATCTAAAAACTAAAAGTAGAAATAGCTTATTTGAGTAATTCTTTATCCATATGCATTTAAATAATTTTGGCAAAAATCGCAAAAAAATCTCGGTCCTTAACCTGCTAAAGAATAAATAAATAAAAGATGTGTGGTGTCGTGGGACACCGGAGATGAATGAAGTTCCTTATTATTAAAATATTAATTTTAAGTTCTATTCGAGGTATAAAGAAAATAATTATTCGGGTATACATTTTTAATTATGATTTTTTTTATGACAAAAAAAAACTACTTTACAAAGTTATCAACTTTATTTTATTCACAATGATTTATAAAAAATATATAAAGATAATATACAAATAAACAGCTATTTATATGAATAATAATAATAACTATCATCACGTAGACTATACATTAGACACTGTATAGCCATCATACTAATACTACACATAAATAATAAAAATATTAAGTTACGGACGTTTTTTCCTGGTTAGGGTACCCCTCCGCATCGGCCCATAAGAAACTTCGTTCCAAAAAAATATTCGTTATGCATCGCCGACCGTTTTCGAAACACCAAAAAAACAGTCGAACATAACCGAATCCAGAACGAAGCGTTAGCTAATCTGTTTGTCTTGAACGTCGTAGTCTGCATTTAATGACATTCCGACGACATATCTCAGCGACAAAGCTACACAATAGTTGCACCGAGCGACAGTACCGTCGCTAACAATGCCTCGGGAATGTTAATTGCTGTCGTTTGTCGCCAGACACTGATAAATGTTGACGCTTGCCACTTGAAGATTTCGCTTTCGTACGCACTAGGTTTGGTAGATGCGGCGTTTTTGTTGAAGTGTTTTTTTTTTTTTCGAACGTACTTCCTTATGGGACGATGCGGAGGGGTACCCTAACCGGAAAAAAAAACGTCCGTAACGTAATATTCTTTCTATTTAGTTTGTTATCAACAGATGTCGCTGCACGTAAATTCAACAATTGCTGAATCGCGGTGACGAGATGTTACACAGTTGATAGATGCTCTCGTATTTCTCTTGCTAAATCATTCTACCCGATGATATGTAGGCGAAGTAAAATGTCCCTTAGAAATAAGGTGACACTCTACAAAACTTGCATACGCCCCGTCATGACCTATGCAAGTGTAGTGTTCGCTCACGCGGCCCGCATACACTTGAAATCATTCCAAGTCATTCAATCCCGTTTTTGCAGGATAGCCGTCGGAGCCCCGTGGTTCGTCAGGAATGTCGGCCTCCATGACGACCTGGACTTAGAGTCCATCAGTAAGTATCTGCAGTCGGCGTCCATGCGCCACGACGATAAAGCGGCACGACACGAGAACCCTCTCATCGTGGCCGCCGGTAACTACATTCCCGATCCTGCGGACAGAATGGAAAGCAGTCGACGTCGCCCAAAACACGTCATCTCGGATCCTCCCGATCCACTAACGGTGCTTCTAGGTACTTCAAGCACCGGTCACCGTTCTCGTCGAACCCGTCGCTTGCAACGAAGGGCTCGACGAGTAAATTAACTCTCAGACACAGCCCACTGAGTTTCTCGCCGGATCTTCTCAGTGGGTCGCGTTTCCGATCCGGTGGTAGATTCTGCGAAGCACGACTCTTGCTAGGGTTCGTGTTAGCAACGTCATCAGGTTTGAGCCCCGTGAGCTCACCTACAAAAGTTAGGGTTACGCTGATAGCCTCTCAAGGCTCTCAGCTTAGGTAGGAAAAAAAAAAAAAAAAAAGCTAAATCATATATACGTAGGAGATACCGTGATCATGCAGGCGGTTCCCCCAGGACAAGGCTGCTCCATTGCCCTGCAGAGTGGTTGACCCTTGCGAATTGCGATTACTTTTATTTTTATCAATAAAAAATCATAATAAAAAATGTATACTCGAATAATTATTTTCTTTATACTTCGAATAGAACTTAAAATTAATATTTTATAATAAGGAACTTCGTTCCTATCCGGTGTCCCACGACACCACACATCTTTTTGTAAGCGAAACGACTTCTCGGTTCGATGTCATGGCATTTACAGAGCCACTGATATCGCAACTTAAATGCCGCCAATCTTGAGATATAAGATCGAAGTCTGGATCACGTTAGAATAAAGATATCTTTCTTTTGAGATAACGAGACTTATCATTATTTATAAAAATTAATGATGTAACACAGTAGTAACCGGAACACCAGCTTTTTAACAGTAGACATCGGCTTGGCTCTACCCCTGGCATTGCTGACGTCTATGAGTTACGGTAACCACTTACCATTAGATGGGCCGTGTGCTCGTCTGCCTACAAGGGCAATGAAAAAAAACTCTTATCTACTTACCTATCTTCTGGCCTTAGCTTCTATATGATTACACGCTACTAAGTAAAACCATACCTGATTACAGTCTAAAAAATATACGGAAAGTAAAAATCATCAATCAAATGCGAGCTAAACCGTAAAACTCACAATTCATAAATACCTAGTCAGGTCATAAATTCTGTCACATGTTTAATGTAAAATAATTGAAACAAGTTTATTCATTATGTAACCATTCATATACCAAAATGAACTTAACAAAACATAGATTCTTATGACACTAAAGTTTATTCAAAATGACCTCCGTGATTTTGAATACAGGCCTACAATCTGCGCGGCCAGTCGTCTATCGCAGCACGAACGAGGTCCATGTCAATATCGGCGGCTGCCTTAATCAAGGATGTCTTGAGTGACTCCAAATTGGGATGAGGCTTTGAGCACGCCTTTTCCTCCAAGTGTTACCATATCTTGTAATCTAATGGATTCAAATCTGGACTGGAGGAGGGCCAGTCTTCGTGCCGGATGAAGTCGATTTCACGCGCCGCCAGCCAGTCTTGTGTGCTCTTCGCTCTATGAGCTGGCGCCGAATCTTGTTGGAATACCCAGTGCCTGTTATTGAACATGGTATGAGAAACAGGTTCCACAAGGTTCGTCAGGACTGTATTTTGATACACAACTGCATTCGTTTTTACACCTTTCTCACAAAAATGTACCTCTGTTAAGCCCCAATAAGAAACTCCCAACCATACCATGAGCGAGGATGGAAAATGACCTCGTTGGACACGCGGAATACGGTTGCTCGCTTCTTCACTACTGTGTGCGTACACCTTATAATTTTGTTTGTTGTAGCTCTCTTCTACGGTAAAAAATTTTTCATCCGAAAAAAGAATTTCCCGATATTTTTTTCCCGCGTACCGCTTCAAGAAAGCGAGGCATCTCTTCAGTCTCAGGTCCATTAGACAAGCATTCAAACGATGTCCTGTTTTTCTTCGATATGCCCGAAGCCCTAAGTCTTCATTTAACACCCTTTTCACCGTGGTTCTGCTTAACCCCATCTGAAGGGCCAACAGTTTCTGCTTACGTTTGGGATTTCTTTGAATTCGCGCCTTCACAGCTTTTATCCCTGCTGGAGTCCTAACAGACCGAGGGCGACCACTTCTTGACCTGTCATCTACACTAGAGTCTTCATTGTATCGTTTGATGGTACGATAAACGAATCTTTTGGTTATATTCAAATTTTTCAGTATGTTAAAAATTTGAATTGGCGCGTAACCGCAACGATGCAACGCAATAACTGCAACACGGTCTTCTTTAAGCGTCCACTCCATATTTAAAAATGAGTAAAATTCTAAAAGTATACATTTTTATTTTCATGAACAATTCGAAATTCGAATTCAATAAACTTTTTTGTGGCCAGCATTCTAAAAGAAAAGTTTTTACTGTGTGACAATACTTATGACCTGACTAGTTATATCTTTGAACCAAATAAAAAAATCATACACTTTTTCTTCTTTATTGTCACCAAAAAAAAAAGTTTTCATTACAACGTTTACAGAGTCCAGTGCGTAAATTTATTCCCAGGTCTCTTGTCTTGAATTTAATCTCGCGAATAGAGCAAGATTCACCGCAAACATTTCGTAAGTATCCCTACAATTTGATCCTCAGGTCTGGAAGATACGATTTATTTTTCACAAATTTATCATGATACGAAAATTTACAATTGTCATTTAATATAGCCGTTTCTATTTATTGTTTGACGATGGATCCTTTGTAACTTACTTTTTTACATTAAGTAGAAGAGCTTACATTCCAGAAGGCTTTCAGGTGCTACCAGAGCCCATAGACATCAACAATATAAATGTCACCAACTAACTTGGGATATGAGTTTTAATTTTCTGTTTTTAATTTTATTGCCCCACCCTTAAACTGAAACCCACCCGATAGACACACAAGAGTCTCTACCACCAGGAAATGTGCAACTCAGGTGAGAGTACTACGGTCCTGTAGGGTTGCCGTATACACTAAGAAGGCGGATACTTATAGAGTTGCTGGTAGCTCGTAAAAGGTAAAACGAACTTCTCTTTGTGGAATAGTTGAGCTCAACAAACTCATAGTTGGGCAAAGGTCGAGTGGTCAAAAAAATCGTAGGTATAGCTAAGTGAACTCTGCCAACCCTGAAACGAATCCGCTGCGAAAGAAAAATTTATCGAGACGGCTGACGTTTCAGAGCCTTTGATTCGCCTCGAAAGCTCCGTCGGCTAGACGTCCTTGGGATGAGCTGCGCCGTCTGGTTGTAGTGTTGACCGCGGTAATCCCCTTGCTTCATCTGAGTTCTGACCTCGGAGGGGATCGGACGCATGGGCGAAGAGTGCAGGGGAGTCGTTTAGTGGATAGGGCCCTGAAAACATCCTTGGGCCCGCGGTCTCACAGTCGCGGACCAATCCCACATAACCCGCGCGCCCCTTAGGCGCGGGGACCTCGTAAGAGGTCCGACCCCCGGCCCGACAAAAAAAAAGGGTGTTCCGGACGGACAATATCGCCTCACCCGTCTAACTCCACCTTAACGGCTCCTGATCTTATTCTCTTTTTAAACCCGTGTCTATCCAATGCTGAGTTTAGAGCATGAGAGTGTAGAGCACATGCACTACATTCCCTTCGACCTCTTGTCTTTCGCTTCCAGTCCGTACCAGCTATTTTGACCATCGGTCATCGGTCAACCTCATGGTTTTGTGATACTCGTAAATCTTAAAATGACTTTTAAATTTATCACCAGTCTACAGTGTTTACTTTAGAAAGCTAAATGAGTTCATAAGCATTCATGAACCCGATAGCGGTTAGAAAATTCGATTCGTAAATAAAAATCCAAGACCGAAACTGTCTCTGGAATTAGACTTCCAAAAAATATCTTTTGAAATGTATCTTGAAATGTTTTCATTTTTACTTGAAAGGTCAACGATTTAATTGAAATTACAAGAAGGTTTGCTACGGAATTTAATGAATAAATGAGAATAAATTATATTAATGTAAGCCAGCAATGTTTTTTGGACAAATGTTGGTGTATTTGTTTGTTCGTGGTGTATTCGCTATTTGGTTTTTCATTTAATCGATTTGAAGTTTTGTTCAATTGTTTTTGGTAATTTTCATTCATAAAATTAACAGCACTCATAGTAGAACGTTGGCATGTTCGGTTAGTTATATGTATTCTTCTTCTCAGTCGTGTCACTCTTGACAAAGTGGTCGTGATCGTCATGTAGTGTTGGAAGGGGCAGACTTGATGCGTCTCACGATGTCGCGCCATCTCTCCCTGCTCGATGCCATTCTACTGCACTCATTTAGGGGACCTCCCACTGCAGTTTTAATTTGGTCGGTCCACCGCATTGGTGGCCTCCCGCGCGGTCTTGTACCATCAACGCTTCCCTGTACAACGAGGCGTTCTATGGACCGGTTATATGTATAGGGCTTTTCAATTGGGACGCGCCAACTTTGACAACTCACAGCGGCCATCTTGGTAAAGCGATAGCTGTCAAATTTGGCTTGGATATTTAGTCGTTATTATTAATCATAGAAAGCTACATGCTTCTTCAACAAGGCGTAGAAATCGTTAATATTTATTATGAAAATTTTTGAAGTTGCGCAAAGAGCCGTGCCCACTGGCAATGGTGACCGATATTGGATGATAATAGCAAACTTTTTGTGGCATTTTTGTATGTATCCATAATGACTGATCCGCTTCTGACCTCTTGATTGCACACTAAGACTTTTTCAATAAGCATTTTGTTAACTACCATCACGTGCAGTCTAAGCAATTGGTTTCTAAAAAAAACCGAACCATCCAGTCATAATATTATGTGTAATATGTGATATTAGAACTTATATCTCAAGGTGGGTGGCGCATTTACGTTATAGATGTCTATGGGCTCCAGTAGCCACTTAACGCCAGATGGGCTGTGAGCTCGTCCACTCATCTAAGCAATAAAAAAAAGGTAAAGGTCATGTCTAATAGAAACAAACGAGGCTCACAAAATATTCCCTTCCTGAAACAGTAAATTAGAAAGGTATGTCAAACAGAATTTTTCGGCTAGCATCACAATGTACGTGCTTTTAATACTTTTGCCGCGCGTTTGTTTGCGCTCCCGTGTAGTTGGGGAGTTTTTAGTGATTTTAGTCAAGGAGCTCCTAATTTAAGTTTTCAGAAAGAGAAGAGGGTGCTGATTGGTCCGTCCATTGTCCAGAAAAACCAGAGCTTGTGAATTTTATCTTATGTTTCAGCATTTATTATCTGATCAGATTTTTTTATTGCCCTTGTAAGCCGACAAGCACACGGTCCACCTGATGGTGAGTGGTTACCGTTACTCACAAACGTCTGCTACGCCAGGGGCAGGGCCAAGGCATTACCGTTACTTTTTGGAATGTTACTGGCAGACTGTCAGAATTACTTTTTAAAATCCATTTCACTATCTCCGGCTATTCTAAATACTTTTGATTTCTAACTATATATTCTATTATTAAAACCTTAAAAACAATGTGGTGCTCTGTCTAACAATTTAATATAAAGAAAGTTTCATCTTTATTAATGATCATAATGATATGATAATGAAGCGATCCGCTTACCGCAGGACTCTCTGCGCCTAGGGGCTGTTGGGTACCGGGTGCGGGGGCGCCCGGTGCTCTGCTGTCGGTTCCGTGGTGAGGCGGTCCAAGGTGGCTCCTGTGCGCCGCTCACGGTGTGTCTCTCGAGATGACGTCCTGCGGGATCTTTCTGAAGATGGAATCTCGTCCTATTGTCAGGATGGGTACCGGCGACGGCAAACCTTTGGCGCGCACTATGCGGTACCGTAGGTTTCGTGGAGTCGGAGTGGTGGAGCTTGGTGGGGTTTAGTTGGTAGTCCGTTTTGTGGGGCGGGTCCTGCGTGGTTGACACCACGCAGCGCCTCGCGCCCCTTTCTCAAGGCGTAGTCTCCGGGTAGGAATTGGAAGAAGAGGAGTACTTAGGTCTACATCTTCTCCCTCTTCTTCTCTGGAGGCGCCGAAGTCCGATATAACCCGGTCTGTTACCCCTCTCGACCGGGTATCCGTAAACGGATTCCCCAGCGTTAAAAAAAAGACTCCCTGCGCCGGCTTTGTTAACCGCGTAAGACATTAAGAATGCTATGCTATTAAAGTATTAATGTTGGATAAATCTCAATAATATTACAATATGTTGAATAGAAAACATCGCAAGAAACCTACCTTACATTGACGTGTTTATTGACGCTATCAGATTTTGACCCCATAAGGATTAAGCATCGAGTTCAAGACATAGAATTAATTATTTTATTAATTAATTTTATAAGAATTAATTCTGTGATACATTTAATTAAAACTGCTTTTACGCTTTAATCTTCTTAAGGTTTAAATCTGCAAAGTATTCGAAACAGGGTTGATTATGTAATGAGAGTAATGAACGCAATGTTAAAACGTAAATTTGATTTTAATTATGTCGACGACAACTCACGAACGCCGATACATGATGTACAGTCGTTTGGAGAAAATCCATCCTGAACATTCAATGAACATACAAAAATGTATTACAAATTTGGGGAAAAGCGTGATCATGATTGAAGTTCAATAATTCCATGAATCTTATGTTTTTTGAGTTCACGTGCGTATTCAGACAATCCATACGCCCTTTCGCACAATCCACCCAAGTCTTTTTAGGATGCCCAGTCATTATTGTTACGCGCTGGGGTTCGGGACAAATAAATGTTCCACCAAAGTACAAACTAAAACCGTATTAAACACTTTACAAACTCCACAAACACTATAAAACCCGCAATTCGCTTCTTCCGCTTCGCCTTAGGTGATCCGTTAGCTGTTTCGCTTCGAGTAGTTCCGATTACTAACTGATTGCATACCATCTCGACAACGTTTTTATAGCCGATATCACATTCCTAGAATTATCGAGAATATTCCACACATCTCTAGTATTGTGTTTCCGCTATCTGACAATAGATGGCGTTGTACTTCTAGAGCGTTCTAGGTGCTACTAGCTCCTTCGATATTCGTTCGACTATTCGGCGATAGATGGCGTCTCTCTTACCGGCGTAACATTATCATCTACTTCTATACCCATGGTCTGTTCTATAAGTTCCAGTAATCGCTTAGTAACAGTCAGCTGCGAGCCCTTTTCATATTTACGTGAATAAGAAGAAATCACTTATGATCGACGTCGAAATTGTCCATTGTCATATCGTTACTTACAAAATCCCGAGCTCTTATACTATGTGTGTTTTATGTTCTGTATCAAGGGGTTAACTGTCAGGAACTCTCTCTGTAGGGCCGCGTACAACACAACTCCATTACTTGTCCCACCTTTGTGACCTTCTAACATTTTTACACTCCACTCGAGAATTACGCCTGTACTGCATTATCATTTGTACATTGCTCGTTGTGAATTCTTATATTAAGTAAAAAGTGAAAATTATGAATTTTCGACCTCTGGTTCACAGATAAAAGGCTTATTATACAATGATCATGATTGGGTTCTTAAAAAAATAAGTTCACATAGTTAGCAGTATAAACAAATATAGAGCGAATTATAGGAAGTTGCCTGCTTTGGGTGCATTGTCTAGCCGTGTCCATTAAGTTTGTTGGTGAGAACCTACGGTGCAATTAGCATACTAATGCAAAAAATGAGTACATACAAGACAAATATTAAAAGGGGAATCCCATTGGTTGAAGCAAAGATTGTTGCTTTTTTATTCGACTGCTTGACCGAATGAAAAGCATATTTTTTTATGAAATTTGCGTTACGACGGAATTACGATAATAATCAGAAAAGAAAGAAATCTAATTAATTTTATCTAAATTTAAAAATAAGCTATTAATTTTAACAGTAGTTCGTTCTCGTCTCATTCTTGAGGGGATTTACCTGCGAAAGACGCTAGCCACCGTCAGACATGCGATCATATCTATCTCAGTACTCATAATAAGTACCTACTCATAACAGCATTATAAATCTAAACTATGCATATTTGTTACTCAATCATGCAAAACGGCTTTATGAAATTTATTAGATTATATAAAATTTCGCAAAAAGAAATCTTGTAACTTGTTTAAATGCATAATATACTTTTTATCATGGTAACTGAACTAACCTGGCAATACGGACATACGTACATAATATGTACAAACCTACTATACTGAATAGTAGAATTGTATTAAATCTACTATTCTATATAATAAATAATAAATAAAATCATTTATGGCGTAAATTGGTGGACGAGCTCACTGCCCACCTCGTGTTAAGTGGTTACCGGAGCCCATAGATATCTAACGTAAATTTCGCCACACACCTCAAGACATGAGTTCTAAATCTCAGTATGCAAAACGGTTGCCCTCACCTTTCAAACCGAAACGCATTACTGTTTCACGGCAGAAATAGGCAGGGTGGCGGTACCTACCCGTGCGGACTCACAAGACGTCCTACCACCAGTGAATTGCTGGTTCATTATATGCGCGTCTCATACATATCACGCACCAATATGCCTATAAATCAATTGGTAGTTTTTTAGCCAAGAAGTGATACAAGAAGCTCTTTGTCTCGAGAATACAAAAGGCTACAAGTGGGCAGTACACAGCACCTTGAGTGTGCCCTTGGCATTGCTGATATTCATTTGTGATGATGACTGCTTACCATTAGGTGAACTGTAAGCTTGTCGAAAAGAGATCTTTATTTCAATCCCGATTCTGCAGGATAGCCGTCGGAGCACCATGGTTCCTGAGGAACGTGGATCTCCACGATGACCTGGAGCTCGACTCTGTCAGTAAGTATCTACAGTCGGCATCATTGCGCCATTTCGAGAAGGCGGCACGACATGAGAACCCTCTTGTCGTGGCCGCTGGAAACTACATACCCGATCCTGTAGACCGAATGGTAAACAGTCGACGTCGCCCAAAGCACGTCATTACGGATCCTCCCGATCCATTAACGGTGCTTTTAGGCACCACAAGCACCGGTCACCGTCCTCGTCGAACCCGTCGCTTGCGACGAAGGGCTCGACGAGCGAATTAACCCCTAGACACAGCCCACTGAGTTTCTCGCCGGATCTTCTCAGTGGGTCGCGTTTCCGATCCGGTGGTAGATTCTGCGAAGCACTGCTCTTCCTAGGGTCAGTGTTAGCAACTCTCCGGTTTGAGCCCCGTGAGCTCACCTACACACGTTAGGGTGAAGCTGAAATAGCCTCTCAAGGCTATCAGCATAGGTAGGAAAGAAAAAAAAAAAAAAAAAAAAAGAAGATCTTTATGGTAAAAAAATGGAATTAGGAAGAATAAATTCTGTCGGGTTAGCTCTATTAACTCTGATACCTACGAACGCAATTCCGTACAATTTATATTGTTTAATTGACTTTGCAGAAAATTAGCACGCAGCTCAACTGATAGTATGTAGTCACCATCGCTCTTGGACATCAGCAATACAGCCAAGTCGCTATGTTTCTTTGATATTGAAATTACCCACTTTGGATACCAAATTAAGTTCTACTTTTAGTAAGTATTCGAACTCTCCTGCAATTTATAAACTTTGCCAAGTAAACTCATTTATACAAATATTTTAACTGAACTATGCCTAAATAAAAGCTTTTTGCGCTTAATCAACGAGAAAATCATTAGCCAGCTTTCGGTAAGCCCGAGATGCGTAAGCAACTACTAAAATATCTAACTAGTTAATGGTATTTGGATTTCAAAGATCGAACCAATAATGCCTCATAAAGCTCTCAAACAAGTTGGGCGTCGACAAAAGCTTTGAAACTAAGACGAGCTTTTACGTCTAGGAATAAGTTTACTCTAGTAAAGTTAAAACTAGATTTGATGATAAGATTGAGATCACGTTTTCTTCTCGTTAAAAAAAATATACAATTATTGTTTTATTGTTCTTTATTGATTGAATTGCTTAGAATTTAGTGATGTGCACTTCGTATAAAAATCTGTTAGTTTGTATATACATGTTTTATGAATTTTAGTTCAATGAATCTACTCATGAAGTAGTTCATCTATTTATGAAGTCGTCGTGGCCTAACGGATAAGACGTCCGGCGCATTCGTGTTGAGCGATGCACCGGTGTTCGAATCTCAGGTGGGTACCAATTTTTCTAATGAAATACGTACCCAACAAATGTTCACGATTGACTTCCACGGTGAATAATAAAATAATAAAATAATCGTGTAATAAAAATGAAACCCGCAAAATTATAATTTGCGTAATTACTGGTCGTAGGACCACTTGTGAGTCCACGCGGGTGGGCACTATCACCCTGCCTATTTCTGCCGTGAAGCAGTAATGCGTTTCGGTTTGAAGGGTGAGGCAGCCGTTGTAACTATACTTGAGACCTTAGAACTTGTATCTCAAGATGAGTGGCGCATTTACGTTGTAGATGTCTATAGGCTCCAGTTCCACTTAACACCAGGTGGGCTGTGAGCTCGTCCACCCATCTAAGCAATAAAAAAAAAAACTCAGAGCATCGAATCTACTCACAGCACGTCAGTAAAAGCTTCGTTTTTCGCGGCTATCAAATATACATGTCCATATGTTCCCATATAATAGTTTGTGTTCATCGTTATTCGATGCCAAGGAAATACCCATCGTGGAAACGAAGGACCCTATCCAAGCATTGAAGAAGGACATCAAGGACTTGCATGACACCGACGACGATATTTCATTCTAGAGCAGGACTTTTTATTGCAAAAAGCTCTGTGAAGGTACACTTTGGATGCAGGGCTTTATTTAATAAGTCTGAATCGGTAATATGAGACTAGGGAATGAATATATTAGCCATTAAAATAAAAAATATGTGCGGTGTCGTGGGACACCGGATAGGAACGAAGTTCCTTATTATAAGAATATTAATTTTAAGTTCTATTCGAGGTATAAAGAAAATAATTATTCGGGTATACATTTTTTAAATAATTTTTTTATTGATAAAAATGAAATAAAAACTACTTTACAAAGTTATCAACTTTATTTTATTCACAATGATTTATAAAAAATATATAATTAAAACATGTAATTTTTTGTACGTTATTACAAAGATAAGTCGTGTGCATTACTTATAAAAATCTTACGTTACGGACGTTTTTTCCCGTTTAGGGTACCCCTCCGCATCGTTCCATAAAGAATTTCGTTCCAAAAATCTCATCTTACCTATAAGAATGCTAAGTTAATGCTAAGAAATAGATATGCTTACCCGTAAAAAAACTCATCTTGTATATACGAATGCTAAGTTAATTGGCCTCTAAAAGCGTAATTATCGAATTTACGGTCAATTTCCAGTGGAGTCTGAGGGCCACTGCGTCACGGTTGGCGGGCGCACACAAGCGTAAGTTAAATTGCTCGGAGCCACATAGAGTCCCTACATTAAATAGACGTTTTAGTCACGGTAATGCTATTAGATTGTACGGTCATTGTAATGATAGATATTAAAGTGTAGTAAGTAGGCTGTCCGCTATCTGTTTCCGACGCATTCTCACGTACTTCGGTCACATCTTCATACTTGAGACCTTAGAACTTAGTTTTTTTTTTTTATTACTTAGATGTGATGGACCAGCTCCTAGTCCACCTGGTGTTAAGTGGTTACTAGAGCCCATAGACATCTACAACATAAATGCGCCACCCACCATGAGATATAGGTTCTAAGGTCTCAGTATAGTTACAACGGTTACCCCACCCTTCAAGCCGAAACGCGTGCGGAATCACAAGAGGTCCTACCACCATATCTTAAGGTGGGTGGCGCATTTACGTCGTAGATGTCTATGGGCTCCAGTAAACACTTAATACCAGGAGGGCTGTGAGCTCGTCCACCAATATAAGCTATAAAAAAAAGACATCGCTCGTAGAGGACCCCATAACTTAGAGAAGCTGATGGTAGTTGGTCAGGTTGATGGTAGAAGATCGCGGGGACGCTCACCTACCCGCTGGTCTGATCTAGTAAAAACGCTCACCGACCTGCCAATAACCGAGGCCTTAAAGACCGCTGAGGACACGAAAGCGTGGGGAAGCATTGTGCATCGAGTGGTCAACATTTCAAACTAGACACGACCTTCAGCAATGAAGAGACCGACTCAGAAGAAGAAGTAGTTTTTTATTAGTGAAAGATAGTGAACCTTATTCCCATAGATCTTAAGCCTGTACAGAATTTATAACTAGACAGGAAACCGAAATTTACTTGTTAGTTAAATCTTGTGTTGAATTCATTGCATTTGATGCTAGTATATATTTTATTTACACGACACTATTTAAAAAAAATCGTTTTGTGTTTCATCAATTTTGTGTTTTTTTTTTTAAATCTTGTTTACCTTTTGGTTAGTCATTGCTCTTCGACCAGGACTGGAAATAGGAAGATTTTCTTTAGATTTTTTTAAGTGTAGCAATAACAAAGAAAAAGCAAGTTGCAGGCATTATTCGTGATGACATGAAGTAGGGATGATTTGAATGATTTGTGAAAAATGAGAGAGAGATGACAATGGAGTAGGTTGAAGGAGGTCTTTGCCAACTGGCAAACGGACTTACAGAAAGTGAAAAAGTCCCAAATACGCGAATAATTTGAATTGTGTAAAATGTACATATATCTTTGTTCGAATAAAAGCTTTGATTATTATTATTATTCAAAAAGAAAAGGGTAGGTTTTCTATTTGTCAATAATATCACTTATCAAATTAAATTATTTGACCATTAATGTTAAGGAAAGAGTTATTTTATTGAAAATGATGGACGAGCGGTAGTGTTTATTGCAAGTGTTGTCTATTTCTTCTTTTTCATTGCCACGTTCTTGGCGGATTGTTGATTGTTGATTGTGGCTGTCATATTTTCAGAAAAGAGTTTATTATGCGGCGCCATACCTCCCTTCTAGCTGAACGCCTAGTTCTTACGTGTAGATGGCAATCCGTTGCAGCTTTATCCTGGTCAGCCATCTTACGGGAGAGCTTTTTTCTCTTTTTCACAAACCTCGTTTGGAGAAGGACATATCATAGCGCTCGGGAAACAACGTGGAGGGGAGTTCATTCCAAAGCCGGAAGGTACGTGGCAAAAAAGATCTCTGGAAACGCACTGTAGATGAACGCAGTGGCTCCAGGTCGTATGGATGAACTCTACTCCGGTGGCGGGCGGTGCGATAGTAAATATGGTCTGCTGCGACAATTTCTACTTTGCCCTATACCACCAGACGCTCGCTTAGAATTTCTATCGCAAAACTCTAGTGTGTTCCAGTTTGTAAATAGGAGAGCTCCTGTAAATGAAAATGCCATTTCAATCTTATGTCCCAAAGTGGATAGTGGTATTTTTCATTAGCAGATAAGTTCACCACTAGTCACAAATTTGATTTGGGTATAGAGAGTTATATTATGTATTTTTAAAGCACACTGTACGTGCTGACATAAACCGTCGGGGTTTTATTGATACTCGCAGTAATAGATGTTTTATTTCAATCGTTAGCATCGAACGCTGTGTGCGTCAACCGAAATACGTACTCAAATAATAATTTAAGCAGACTCGAATGCCGCTGTCGGAATAATGACTGATACATCCCCGCTCCCGTTACGGCGGTTATGACTGTTTGAGTAGTTGGCCTGCTGTTTATTGAGGAACTTGACTACCTGAACACATACTAAGATCCGAATATTTAAGTGTATGGTAGAGGATGTTACGGAGTGATAAGTGTACGAATAACCTATTATGAAGCACACGAGTATGTAGTTTAGAAATTATGACGTCTGATAATACGTCATAGCTTAATAAATACGGTAATCGGCTCTTGATGCTTGAATGTGGTGCGGTAGATTTTCGAGATTCCTCTATTTTAGTATGACATTTTATTTGGTGTTACGATAGTACTAATAGCTGGTATCACAAAGTTTCGTTGTGAATTTTATTTTGCATTCAACGTTGTGAATTTCGAGAACAATCTAGAAGATCGTAATGTGCCTAAGTCGGTCGGCTACCGTAAAGCTATTTAAGATTGCCGGTAAAGTTGTTGTTGCACACATTGGGCTTGGAGAATCAGCCGATCTCCAAGCGGTTAGGTACATAGGATTTTCTCTTCAAGGCCCCGCAACGTACGGTCTAGGAATTAAATAGCAGATAAATATACAAAAGCAGGAGCGACTTATTCTTATACCTTTAAACGAGCGATTCTTGTATATATATAATCTGAATCTCGGAAACGGCTCCAACGATTTTCATAAAATTTAGTATACAGGGGATTTCGGGGGCGATAAATCGATCTAGCTACGATTTATTTTCAGAAAATGTTGTTTTATTCATTTTTCAATAATCAACTCTTCCCGACATCTATTGGCGAATAATAATACTATTTTTCTTAATTGAGGGCAACTAACCGCTTTAAAAACACAACAAGATGGCGTTATAAAAAAAAAAACCGGTCATCATCTAGTTTTCTTTAAAAAAGAATAATGCACTTACTTTATATAGAAATTACATCTGTAAAAAGCACCTCAACTATCATAATTTCCAGTGTGTCTTACCGAATAAGCTTTTTGACGACATATTTAACATGCCCATAAATTATAAATCGCAATGAATCAATCAGAATTCACATGAAAACCAAAATTCGAATGTGCTTCACGTCTCAGACAAAAGAGCGTAAGTACAAAGAGAAGCTATTTGAAAACCTTGACACGCCTAAACAAAATAAAATCATAGGGAATTTATATTTCCCGCGTTACCTAAATCACGTACCGTAACACATTACTCAATAACCATCATCCCGGACCAGTTGGAATGAGATTTATTGACGTTTCCCGAAACGTGTGCGTAAGTCCAAAAGTTTTGAGGTAGATCCCGTGCGTGGTACAAGCTGACGAACGTAACGAAACGGCCATTTGTGAATTTAATTTCAACTTTAACTTGTGTAACTAAATCGACTAAGTCGCGGCATATTACTATTAATTTTAAGTAATTTTAAGTAATGTAACTAGCCCGATCAAATCGCGGCATATTAGAATCAAGTTTAAGTAATTAAGCTCACCTAACCAATCCGCGGCATATTAAAACCAAGTTTAAGTAATGTAAATCACCCGACCTATTATTCGCGGCATATTAAAATCAACTTTAGGTAATGTAACTAATCCGACCAATTCGCGGCAAATTAAAATTAAATTTAAGTAATGTAACTAACCCGACTAATTCGCTCCAATTCAGGCACATTAGGTCAAAGTCTCTACTGTATTGTATGAGAACCGTCTCAGGTGTCGAACTGGGGCGAACGCTCGTTATATGAGTGAAGTTCTCAATAAACGCGTTTAGATATCTAACTACGGATAGTATTCAAATCGAAAAACACGATCTAGAATTATGCACAAAATACTTGGAAATAGATAAAGGATCTATTTTCACAAAACCAATATTATATTACTGACTGACTCGGTGGTACAGTAATTAGCGCCCTTGAATATTGCGCCAAGGGGTTTCCTGGATGTGTATTATCTATATAAGTATATATTTCAATCTGCTTAAGTACGTATGTCAGTCGCTAGTACTCATAACACAGGGTACCCTATTTGAACCGGATGACCGTGCGATTTATTTATTATTATTAACCAGAAATATCCTGGAGTGGCGACCACGTACTGGCAAGCGCAGTGTGGGACGGCCACCTACTAGATGGACCGACGACCTAGTAAAAAGCGCTGGGTCTCGTTGGATGCAGGTGGCAATGGACCGGTCGCACTGGAAATCTATTGGAGAGGCCTATGTTCAGCAGTGGACGGCGATAGGCTGAAATGATGATGATGAGGATGATTAACTAAATCTACGTCATATTATGTGAAAGTGGATAGCGTTCGCCAGCAAATTTCGATTTCGAAACGATCGATGAAAAATCTGGTTTAAATTTGAAAACGCTTTCACTTGTAAATCAAACCAAAAACAACGGGGCCCAAGGGACCTCCGTACATTTTAGTTCAGTTAAACCGTTTTGGTTCGTTATATTTTGAACGTAACCGACGGAGCGTCGAGCATTCACAAATTAATTTGTCTTATTAAGTACCAGCATCTATCTGCCTTCGATATTAATTAAGTGGAATTAACGAGTGATGCTTCTAATTCGAGGGACAAGTTAGTTATTCTTTGAATACGAACTTAATGGTTTATGGTATCTCAAAAACACAAATTAATGCTTTGATTAAATTACCATTACGTAAAGTCGTAATTCGAAGCAGGCTATATATAGACAATCTATATGATCCTATATGATTCTGAGTCAGAAATGTATCGGTTAACTTTGTAAGGATGTCAAAATCAATGGGAAATTTCAAATGATTTATGTTATTGATTTAAATTATTTATACTCGGGGTTTTTTTTTTAATTTAAATGATTATATTCAGCTATAATATTTCCGAAGTTATTAAGTGATTATATTATAACGACTTAAGCAGTTAACTTAAAATAGTTATTTGTTTATTAAGTCGCATGCAGTTTTGCATCTAGGCATTTCTTTTGGACAAAAAAACAGGACAACGGTAAACTAAGCTAGGAGACGAATCGACATCCAAACAAGGACTTACTGTTTTGCGGAAAATCCAAATTTTAATTAGTAATTCAACTTCGATGTCGTCAAAATTTACTTGTTAAATTTGAAAACATGTAATAGAGTAATTCCTGCCAAAGAAAAACAACAGGCCTGAGAACAACTGACGAACAAACACGGCTGTCTAGTTTTTTTAGTATTATTATTATTTTGTTTATAATAGTTAGCATAATACATAAAATCTCATTAGCAATTTGACGTTGAAATATAGAAAAAGAAATAATTAAACGTAGCACTCCGGAGAAATATTGTTGAATAGCGTTATTCTTCTAAATTTTGGAACACAAAGAGCAATTTATATAAATGAGCCAAAAAAGAAAGAAATGAAATATTTAGTTAAAAAAAAATCACACACGTAAAGTTCAAAAAGTCAAAAGCCGGATTAGCATACACAAAGCTTAGACTTCTGGCAGAAGTTGGAGCTCTCTCACACCTATGCAACGAGAACTAAAGTGGACCTCATAAATTTTGCTAGTGTAAGTTTAAATGAACGTCGTAGATGTAAAATAAAAGGATGTGAATATACTTTGTGTGATATTTATTGTCTATCATATTATTATTATTCTATTATTATCCTATGTCCAGTAGTGGATGTCTGTGGGCTGATAAGAAGAAGAAGATATTTATTTGCTGTCTATCTATACTTCTATACTAATATTATAAAGAGGAAAGATTTGTTTGATTGTTTGTATTGAATAGGCTCCGAAACTACTGAACCGATTTGAAAAATTCTTTCACTGTTTGGAAGCTACACTATCCGCGAGTGACATAGGCTATATTATTTTTTAACAAAAAATAGGGATCCTTAATAAAACTACAATAATGTAACCCAAGGTGTAAAAAAATTGTCGTAGATGTAAAATAAAAGGATGTGAATATATTTTGTGTGATATTATTGTCTATTATTATATTATTATTATTCTATGTCCAGCAGTGGACGTCTGTGGGCTGATAAGGAGAAGAATATATTTATTTTCTGTCAATGGACGAACTCACCGTCTATAAATACTAAATGAATATTAAAAAGTCTATAAATATTAAAACGAAACACAAAAATTCTACCTGGAACATATTCGATCACGAAATATGCTCTAAGATCAGAAAAAAAGAAGAAAAATTGGTTTGAGACACGAAAACTAAGTCATCTGTGACTTCGTCGCGGCAGAAATAGAATATTGGTGTCTATTTTTTTTATTGCCCTTGTAGACAGACGAGCACACGGCCCACCTGATAGTGAGTGGTTATCGTCACTCATGGACTTCAGCAATGCCAGGAGCAGAGCCAAGCCGCTGCCTACCGCTTAATACTCTCCACAAGCCTCGTTTGAAGAAGGACGTGTCTAGTCGTCTGGATACGCAAGACACCCTATCACTAGTAAATGCCAGTTGGCGATCGTAGTATGCTGGTATGGTACTAGGAAACGCTGCTGATTTTCTTAGTCGCCTTTTAACAGAGCCACGCAAAGAGATCGTGCTGTTTGAGGCAGACTCACACATTGTGTACTTGTAATGACAATGATAATCAACTATAATATTGTTACGCGCTGGGGCTCGGGATAAGCGGGAACACTTAGGGAACGGGAACTTTAGACTGGTGGTAGGACCTCTTATGAGTCCGCGCGGGTAGGTACCACCATCCTGCCTATTTCTGCCGTGAAGCAGTCATGCGGTTCGGCTTGAAGGGCGGGACAGCCGTTGTAACTCTACTTGAGACCTTAGAACTTATATCTCAAGGTGGGTGGCGCATTTAGGTCGTAGATGTCTATAGGCTCCAGTAACCACTTAACCACCGTCCTTAGCCTTAATAACCGTCCACCCATCCAAGCAATAAAAAAAAAAACTTTAAAACACTCACCACTCACAGAAAGAACACTTCGATTCGCAATTCACTTCTTCCGCTTCCTTTCAAGTCATCTGTTCGCTGTTTCGCTTCGAGTAGACCCGTTTACTAATTGCTTTCGAGTCATCTCTGCAACGCTTTTATAGTCAATACGACATCTTTACAACTATCGAGAGCATTCCGGGCAAGCCCAGTCGTTTCGATATGTGTTTCCGCTATTTGATAATAGATGGCGTTAAACTGCTCGAGCGTTCTTGATTACTCTTACCGGCGTAACACTATAATAAAGAAATTATTTAACTGAGTATAATAATAAGGAAAGTAAGGTATTTATAGAACTAATTGATCTTTTAAGTCGTTCACAAAAGAACAAAATGTTCCTTCCGAAATTGCTAGATCAGTGTGCGGAACTTTTCCCAAACGGCTTATACATCTCCATTGTCTAAACACGTTTGTCCTCGAGTCTAATAAACTGTTCAGGATCGAAGCAAGATTAACAGCTCCTCTTTATTATTGTTTGTGGTTCGAGCAGTGCCGATGTTTATTCATTGAAACCGATGCCGCTGCAGGGGAAATTGAAAAATGGCACCGCTGAGAATATTAACATCCTGTTTACGTGATCTTCTGTTGTTAATGCCCCCTGTGGGTTCTTATCGAGTAATTAATTGTTATGCTTTTTTTGAATCTGCAATTTTTAAGGGGTTTTTTTTTGTTTTGTTTTTGTGTTTTGTTTTTGTTTATTGTTTTTTTTTATGAATTGGGTAATGATTTTGTGACATTAAACTGCAATGAAATATGACTTTATCAGTATTTTAACTATGGATATATTCGTCAGCTCTATAATACGAATACTCGTCTTTTAAAAAATTCAACTTCATTTGTGACATCAAAAGTCTCCATGTTGGATATGTACACCATAATCTGCTGATATGAGGTCAAATAAGAAGCCCCATTCATCATTTTAATTAACAATTTACCTACTATATCTTATTAAATTAATTTAATTAAATGCAACTGTAACATGTCTTCAAATGTAACAGATTCTCACAAAGCATCTGACAAAATAATTGAAAATTAAAATTCATTACTCAAACATATTCCAATTTTGATTGGCACAAATTTTGACGTTCCGACTTTACTTTATCTGTGGGTTCGTTTATTGGTTGAGCTAAATAGCAAAAGGCTAACCTAGTAATAGAAGCCAGAAGAATTAGCGTTTTGGTCATTTCAATTAAGTACTAAAGACAACTGTCTAACGGTATCAATGAAATTGCTAGAGTTCATGATAGACGTGTACCGTCAAATAAATCAACTAACATCACTGACTTTAACAACAACAAAATTCTTTAGAAAGAAACAAACACTTGAAAACGAGAAACAATTATTTCATAGAATTAAATGCGAAGTCCGCACGACATCATTTAAGAAAAGATACTCAATTCTCTTGAAGATTGTACTGTAATAGTAGTAAGGCGGAGCATTAATGGCTCTTCTCTTCATTATTGCTCGCGGCTCGAGCTGTGCTCTTGTTTATTCATTGAAACCGATGCCGCACTGGGGGGAAATTGAAAAATGGGGCCGCCGAGAATATTAACTTCCGCTTGTCGCGACGGCTGTCTGATGTCTCGTTTTATAGAAGGGCTGTTACGTATGCATTTAATATACATTTCATTGTCATTGTTTGATTGTCTAAAGTGTATTAGAATATAGTAACGCAAATTGTAAAATAGCACGAATGTGTAAATTATTTAAATTTGTTGTGTAACTTTACTGTTGTGTAAATTAGGACAGTCTCCTTCAGCCAGCCTTGGACGGAGAATAATTTTTCGGCAAAAAATTAATAAAATATTTTCAATGAGATAATTCTAGGTAGTTCCTGAAAATTATAAAAAGGTCGACGCGATTCATCTTGAGACTTGTGGGAGTTTCAATTGTATTGAAATAACGGGTATTCTGCCTTTAATTTAGAATTGACTTACTATATCCGCTGCTTACAGCCATAGAGGGTTAACTTGAAGGAAGGTTCAGCGGGAAAATAAATTGAGGATACCAATACAGTTACTGCCTATTTACCTATCAACAGAGTCTGGACCCAGCTATTTACCAGAGGATCATCTGAGAAGGGCCCAATTGTGCCTCATTTTTTATAATGAATGAAACCTTAGCATGTCTAACTATTGAATCATCTAGAATCTAGATTCTAGATCATTATTTAATTTCCTCCTGACCGTATGTAAATATTGTCTATTCTGAAGGTGAAGCTATCATGGGTGACATAACATTTTTTTTTTGTATTTATTTGTAGTAAAATTCAGCAGACTATATTCTTGTATATACATCAACTGTTGTACCAATGGTATTAAGATTTCAATCGTTTGTCTCAAACTGGGTATCAGCAGTCCCTTTATACTTTACAGGTTCCAGTAATCGTCGAACATCACTAGAGTCAAACCTACTTTTAAAAAAAAACAAGTTCATTTAAAATCCATCATGGTCTGAAACAAAACACTTACCCTTACTGTAAATATAGTATTGCAGTCGGATCTGTTCTAGTCGCTTACCCTATTATATTTATCACGTATGAAATAACATCGCCGATAAAATAAATTGTCAATTTATTTATAAACACGGGCACAAAACGAAATTCTATTTCCGTTGGTTTTTATCGCGCCATCGAGACCCATTATTCTCAAAGCCTTCTCAAATTACTCTCGTGCACCGATACTGGCTCGACAAAGGAGTATGTAAATTGTACTTTACGTCACAATTCAATATGAGCGATAGCTCGTTCCGAAATTATAGCTTCATATTTTCGAGCATAAGTGATTCACTGTTTTAGATGTTTATAGACTGTTGCAGCATTGGTTTTAGTGAGCTTCTGGTGAGGTATTCTGTGCTTTGTTTGGCACCAAAATTTCAGTGTACTAGGTTCAGGTTGTGAACTTTTTGATCCATCTGCTAATAAAAAGTTTAGAACCTACTCAGTAATTTTAGAACCGTATGGACTCACAAGACATAAGACACAATACGGGTAGGTACTATCATCCTGCCTATTTCTGCCGTGAGGCAGTAATATATTTCGGTTTGAAGGATGGGGCAGCTATTGTACTGTTAAAACTGAGACCTTACAACTCATGTCTCGAGGTGGCTGGCGGCATTTACGTTGTACCTAGATGTCTATGGGCTCCGGTTACCACTTAACAGCAGGTGGGCCGTTAGCTCGTCGAAACATCTAGGCTATACAAATAAACTCGAAAATAATATCAAGACCTATCTGTTAAAAAGTACATTTGCGAAACAGTAAAATTAATCCATTGATTTTATGTTCAAACTCGATAGCGGAATTCACGTTGTTTTTTTTATTCATTTTTTATTGCCTTTGTAGGCAGACGAGCGTACGGCCCACCTGATGGTAAGTGGTTACCGTCGCCCATGGACTTCAGCAATGCCAGGAGCAGAGACAAGCCGCTGCCTACTGTGATGACCGTTGTAATGTCATTAGGCTTTAGTTACTTAATATCTTCAAAGCACTACTTGGTTCAGCAAAAATATATACCACAACAGTGTTTATCGACTTCCGAAAATGCGTCTTATACATAAGCTGGAAACTAATTTCTTCGTTCAAAAATATAAATACGTGTACATAATATATACGTATATTGTATACATCGCAAGATCTCATTTGACTTCAAACGCTCCAGACACGTCGCAATATCTTTACAAAATTACCTCGTCTTGATTTTTCATGGCTCGATTCTTATATCCTTCGAAAGTATTCATCAGATCCCTCGTTAAATTTGTGAACGTGACGTCACGTTTTCAGGAATCGAAATAAAATATATTATAAAATATGTTCTCCGTTCATGCATTGGATCGGGTTCATATAGACACGACGGAATGAAAATAAAATCAGGCGATAAGGTCAAGTAGATTGAGTGTGATGAAACAAAGACGAGCTCACAGCTGACGAGAGCTCATAAATCCTCACTGCCGTGACCCGAGGCTGAACTCTCAGTTCTGTACCTTCGAATCACTGTTTGCTGGTAATAATATCCTGAATACGGTACCTAGTTGTGTAGCACAAGGAATTACTCTTGTTAAATTTGGACCATTTGATTTTTGGAGTTTACTCCTTTAGAATCGATTTACATATATAGGCCCGGGGTATGAAAATTATGGGGACCAAAATCGTACTAGCATGTCACACGAAATGCGTTATGCGCCTGATTGGCTCCTGATTGCGTGATGCGTGCGCGCGCCAATCAAAATCGTACTAGCATGTCACACGAAATGCGTTATGCGCCTGATTGGCTCCTGATTGCGTGATGCGTGCGCGCGCCAATCAAAATCGTACTAGCATGTCACACGAAATGCGTTATGCGCCTGATTGGCTCCTGATTGCGTGATGCGTGCGCGCGCCAATCAGGAGCCAACGCGCGGCCGCGTTATCGCAGGTGACGCCGGGCTGCTGCGCCGGCAGTCCGCCACAAAGCCTCGTACTGATCGCGCGTTTCTCTCATTATTGTATTTTCATATATTTGTTAGTCGTTTGTTTTGTGTCTCGTTAATTTGTTAATAATCTGTTGTGTATCGTGTTGTCGTAATATAGAACTATTTCTCGTATTGTTTCGTTTAATTTTTTATATCCAGTAAACTCCAGTCGTGCGTCGGAGCGGACACACACACTTTTTTTTTTTTTTCTATTCAATTTGACTTCTTACTTAATATAGACGGACCGCGAAAATTGTACAGTATTTGAAACGTCGCTTATACTAAAATGAATATTAAAAATATGCGCGAATAGTAAGACATAAAATTAGAATTTACCCCAGTATGGAACCACGTTTCTCGAAAAACATCTTATCACCGGCAAAGTGGAAGGAAAGAGGCCTAGGGGGCGTAGTCCCATGCGCTGGTCCGATCAGATTAAGACGACTTTGGAATCCAGCATCAATGTCGCTATCCACTGCGCGGAGGACAGAAGTGAATGGAGGAACATCCTAACAAAAGTGCTCAGTAAAGGTCACGACCCTCAGAACTGCGGAATACGACGCACGGAGGGGGAGGAACCACATTAGTAGCATGACTTACACAGAACTCTTTACTTATCAAGCCATAGACGCTTAAAGCTTTACAAATTACATTCAATTACACGCTACGCTGTCTTAATTTGCAAGCCTCACGATTCCAATAGCACGTTACCTCTGACCGAAGAAATAAAGATATTCCCTCCTCCGCGTAATGAAATAAGGAGCGACCCACGTTTTTCGAATATTCTCGTTGCGCACGTCGCATGATAAATTCTTTTCATTCGTCTTCTTGTTTAATTTATGCAGTACATTGCCGCTAAACTGCGTAATGTGTGGCGTACATCGGAGGCTTTCATTAAAAATATATATCATAATGTGTGCTCGCTGTGAATTTATTACATGGGTCTTATTTGATTGAAATATGTATCAGGTCGGAGACGTGCTGAATTACCGTTCTGTTTTATGAGATATGAAGTTGTGATGCTGATGTTGATATGGTGTTGAAAAAGTTCTAGTTTATTCGGTATTGTGTTTTGAGTGATTAACCCTTTTGTCTCGAACAATTTCCACATCAAAGTAACAATATCTATATTATATATACTAATACATATATATAAATCTACAGTGATTTTTACGGATGTTCCGTTATAACTACTGAACCATGCATACGATGGACTTGAAACTTGGTATCCATGTAGAAAATACATGTACTTAATGGATAGGCTAATATTTATATGAGTGTTGGACTCCCTACACCAGTTGCGGGGGCGTTAATGATGAGGATCTTTGTGGGGGTGAGAAATAATAATGTTAATTTTAAATGCCCAGCGAAGCGGACGGGTACAGCTAGTCTTGAAATAAAAATCAAACTCGTAAAATTTATATTTCACAGCGTTTTTCTGTTGCAATACACACCCGCCTTTCAGTTTGAAGGAAAGCTTTCCAACAACACCATGAGGACTATGAGGTGGTGAGCATGTGAGATAGTTTGATAATATAAAATAGCTTTTTTTCAGTCAATTGTAGGGAAAAAATGCCCATTTTGATACAAATCGGTCACTGTTCAACTGCCTAATCCACCTATTGATAATATTGTAACGCTTTTCGCTTTTAAAACACCACGCTTCCAGTCATCTTCCAGTGTTGTTGTCCTGTCTGTTTCAAATTTTATTTTTAAATCACAATCTTTCAATCGATTTTCGTTCATCTAAAAGTACTTTTGTAGTATTTGTTTGATCGGAAAACTGCGTAGAGTCTTCTCATCACCAAAACCGCAGGGGCTCCAGACCAAAGTCTTTGACCAATGTGTATTGTTAGTGAAGACATGTGTCACAGAGACGTGATCGCTCATAAAGAGCTTCATCATACATAAGACTCAAAGATACCCAAAGAGCAATGTAAAAGACTACTCCGCTTCGAATTTCCCAGCGAGATCAAATCAGGAATGGAGAGATTCGCAGGACATAGCCCAAGGGATGGCGAAGTTAAAGTGGCACTGTACACACACAAATGTCAATTTGAAAGAAGAAGTTCTCGAGTGGCAACCGAATCATCAGTATATCACTGGTGGTAGGACCTCTTGGGAGTCCGCACGGGTAGGTACCACCACCCCGCCTATTTCCGCCATGAAGCAGTAATGCGTTTCGGTTCGAAGGGTGGGGTAGCCGTTGTAACTATACTGAGACCTTAGAACTTATATCTCGAGGTGGGTGGCGCATTTACGTTGTAAATATCTATGGGCTCCAGTAACCACTTAACACCAGGTGGGCTGTGAGCTCGTCCATCCATCTAAGCAATAAATAAAAAAAAAAGAATTCCGGCAGGCCTTCCCACAATGTCGACCGACGACCTGTTGAAGGTCACGGGAACCTGTTGGGTGCAAGCAGCACAGGATTGGTCGTCATGGTGAGGCTTGGCAGAGATATAAGGTACATAAGGGACATAAGGTACATCTAATTATTAGATACATAACTAGATAGAAAATAGTGAAGGCAACCCAATTGTAACTATCTGCCAGTCTTCAAGATACTATTAGTTTCCTCTTTGTAGAAAGTAACGTAAATTTTAGTATAAATTTTTGTAAGTTTTTACGAAAGCTAAGCACAATTTCAAAATTATCACGTAACATGGCTCTTTTTAATTTAAAGCCTATATACTCGTATATTGCTGAGCCTTAGGAGGACAATAATTGATAATATAAATTCGTTTTATCGACCTTGACTAGGTATCTATTATGATTTTAGATTAAAATTACTTATACGTCGAAAACTGCTTTATCGTGAATTTTTTAAAACAAAGCTATCAATGATAATTCTATGTATCTATTTAAATAGTGGTTATACATTAATAAGTAATGGTTTTGTTTCGTGACCTTTGTTTATTCCTACCTAAGCTGATGGTCTTGAGACACCACTTCAGCTAACCTTAACTATATAGTAAGTGAGCTCACGGGGCTCAAACCTGACGACGTTGCTATCACTTCGTGACCGCGAAAACCGTATCGTAATGGAAACATCTGAAATAATAAAATGAAAAGAGAGATTTAATAAATCGAAAAAGTAGTTCTCTAATACATATTTAAATGGGCATGTTTTGCAAAACAAGATATTGTCCGCCAAATGTTCTTTTAAAAAGATTGACAATTAAGTCACGGCCTACCTAATCTTAAGAGAATCTCGAAACTCATTACTATAATAATACAACGGAGACAAATTATTATTATCAAAATTTAATCCTTAAGTGATGAAGTTTTATTTTCATTATTTCATTTTAGATATAATGAAAAGAATTTCATTGTTTGTGACGTTATCTCTAAATAACACGAAACAAAAGAGTAAGTAAAAAAAAAACATTCAAAATGAATAATGTGCTAACATTAAAAGCTGGGTTGAAATCCGTTGCAAACTCTGGTATTTATGCTAAACAATTAGCCCCTTAAAAATTTGTGTCAAGAAGATCTTAATTAATTTAATTAAAAGTACAAAATAACTTGATTAGAGCATAAAAGGGAATGCCCTGAGAGGTTCAAAAGGGAAACTTTATAAATGTGATTTCGTTTAAAAATTACTCAAGGCGCAGCATCTGTGGAACTCGCTTAAAAGTAATGAAGTTGTGGATTTTTTTGTTCGGGGTTGCAGTTTATAATGTTATCCGAGATAATTAGGACCTTAAATATTCTTATTGTTGATGGATTAAATATTCTTGTTGATTGCAGTTAGGTTGCTATTTTTCAAATTAGGTATCATACAAGCATGTGTAATTTTCGGAGACCAGCCACTTTAAAACGCCGTTAATTTACTGGTGGTAAATATTTACTGGTGGTAGGACCTCTAATGAGTCCGCGCGGGTGGGTGCCACCACCCTGGCTATTTCTACCGTGAAGCAGTAATGCGTTTCGGTTTGAAGGGTGGGGCAACCGTTATAACTATACTTGAGACCTTAGAACTTATATCTCAAGGTGGGTGGCGCATTTACGTTGTGGATGTCTATGGGCTCCAGTAACCACTTAACACCAGGTGGGCTGTGAGCTCGTCCACCCATCAAAGCAATAAAAAATGATAAAAAAATTTATGGAAATTATTTTTTCTTCTTTTCTTACCTATGCTGGTAGCCACGAGGGGTTATGCTAGCTTTATCGAGCGCGTAGGTGAGCACACGGGATTCTAACCTGAAGGGCTTTCTAACACTAGCCCTAGTAAGAACAGTGCTTCCCAAAATCTACAACCGGACCTGGAAACGCGATCCACTGAGAAGAATCGACTAGAAATTCAGTGGGCTGTGTCTGAGGGTATCTCTCTATCTCTTTCTGTTACATACGAAAAGTGTGCAATGAAGGATGTATAATTTCTGAATACCATTCCAAAATGTTTATTTAGATTGTTAGTTTAAATGTTACACGTACATTGAATTTTAATAAATGAATTGAAAATTCAATGAAATTTTTCAATATCAAGGAAATTCCTGACTGGATCCCCTAATCACATTAATTGGAATAAGAATAAGGAAGGATTGGAAATATTCATTAAAAATGTTTGTATTTTGTACAATTTTATCGGTACAATGAATCGACAAACTTAACATTTAGAAACTGTAATAATTCAAAGCGATCACATAAATACTTTCTAATTTGCAGAATCGAAGAGTATAGTAAATATCATTTTTTTTAATAATATAATTAAACATTCCAAGGTTTTTCGCTCTGAAAACCTAATTTACACTACGTTGATAACCTTAATAAAAATCTAAATCTATTAACGGAATAAACTATAAAATTCTCCAACAAAAAATATTTCTCACGAACATCGTTCTCAAGATTCATTATCAAGTTTAATTTTGAGCTCTACTCTGAGTAAAATACGTATCAAATTTACTTGTTGCGGCCGTATCGACGTTTCGAATACTCTAGATCTACATACGTGGTTTCCCGAGTCCCGTATCCCGCTCGAGCTGGGATGGCCGACGTGTTTTACATGAAAAAGGAACGGACATGTCGTAGCAACGAAAAAGCAATATCGTGTTAGTGTCTGACTTTCGGTTTGGTTCAAACTATTGGAATTCGGTATTATTTTCCAGACTGTAGCCGGGATATACAGAGGTAAGATAACGAAGCGTAAACGCCAATTTTTACTCAGAGCAACTAGGCGGACAATGAATCTTACTTATGTCGCAATAAAGACTAGAATAAAAAACTTCTACATTCAACGGCTGGGCATTCTGCTATATTTCTCTTCTACTTAAAATTTATATTTTCTTACTGTATAGACCAGTGAGCTGTGTCCTCCTGGTGTTAAGTAGTCAACGGAGCTCATAGATATCACAATGTGAATGACACTCACTATGACAGTCAAGGATGAAGTATCAATTGTGAAGTTTAATAAATATCCCACCCACCCTTCAAAAAGATAAGCATGTCAGCTTCGTCCTAGAAACCGACACATTCAGCCACCGAGTTTATTTAAATAAGAGTTCAATTTTCAAAATTGGCAGCTTGTGTCCGCCAATTGATATCGTTATTATATCTTACACATTTCTACCTTCCTATTTCTGCAATAAATTCGTGCATTTCACTTTACAAATCATGCAAACAGCTTCTAATGGGACGTAACTCCATATTAATATCAGTCTATGGCCTATATGTATAATTATGGTACTCAGATGTCTATGGGCTATGAAAACCACTGGATCTTATCATAAACAATGAACAATAAAAAAAGGTTTTTTTTTTATTTCGCTAAAAGCTTACAATTTAAACCAAATAGCTTATGCACTTCTCATAAAAAGACACAGAAAGGTTTGAAGGGTCATTGTGGAAATACACCAACTTATGTTTCCATAGTGTATGTTATTATTCGAATTGAATTTATATGGAGAGATATTTTTGTACAGTTATTGAAGTACTTTTTTAGCGAAGTGAGATCGTATGTAACCGTTTATAATTGTTTGTAAATATTTATTTTGTACATTCGTTTTCTAAATTTTACTTTAAATCTGCGGATGGTTCGCACATACACATTAATATAAATTAAATATAAATATTAAATATTTACTAACAATCACGCCACGTTAACTTGTCCCGTGCTAAGTTCGTAAAGAACTTGTGTCACAGGTACCAGATAACAGAAATAAATGAAGATTTTTATTAAACACATACATATATTTAATATACATTTTTTTTTATTTTTATTGCTTAGATGCGTGGACGAACTCACAGCCCACCTGGTAGGCACCACGAGGTAGGTTGTGAAATTTAAGTTCCCGTGGTCTAGAGTGAAGACGCTTGGTACATTCGACTCAAGTGATAAAAAATGTGTTGGAGAGTGGCATGACACGATTGGCTTTCCACTCAAACCTGCTCTGTATATTAAAACAGTAAAACTTATTAAGTACTTTGCGTAATGAGAGTGGTCGTTTTGTGAGCCTGAATGGAAGAATCTCTGGATTCGGGTAACCTTGTACCTGGTGGATTTCGTCAATTCATTTGTGGCGTACAAAAGTACAATACATTATTCTGACATACATTTTTCTCAATCAGCAAGTCTTTCGAATTACCTAAAGCCCTTTGTGATCTATCGTAAAATCCCTTTAGCGAAAACTATGATTGAGATTTTTTGTAAAATTATTTGATTGACCGAAACTACAAAAAAAAAACATTTCACTGTGTTAATTTACATATATTATGTATTTTTATTATTATTTTATTGGTTAGTTGGGAGGACGAGTCCACGGCCCACCTGGTGTTAAGTGGTTACTGGAGCCCATAGATATCTACAACGTAAATGCGCCACCCACCTTGAGATACAAGTTGTAAGGTCTCAGTATAGTTACAACGGCTGCCCCACCCTTCAAACCGAAACGCATTACTGCTTCACGGCAGAAATAGGCAGGGCGGTGGTACCTACCCGCGCGGTCTCACAACAGGTCCTACCACCAGTAATTGCGCAAATTATAATTTTGCGGCTTTCACTTTTATTACACGATGTTATTCCTTCACCGTGGAAGTCAATCGTGAACATATGTTGAGTACGTATTTCATTAGAAAAATTGGTACCCGCCTGCGGGATTTGAACACCGATGCATCGCTTCAACGCGAATGCACCGGACGTCTTATCTTTTAGGACACGACGACTTCAAATACATCCATAACCCTGGAAAAGACATTTTATGTTTATCATACAAATATCTTCTCTTGGCGGGATTCGAACCCGCGACCCCCTTGTGTAGTGACCATGTCACTTACCACTATGCCCGATGGCCGTCTATTAGATATCGATTTTACCGATTACATTTACAGAGCTTACTCGAACAAGTTTTTATTCAAATCTATAATTAGTTGGTGCCTATTTAAAAACGACGTAACTAGCGCTTTGATCTTATATTAATATTTAGGCATTTTTTTTGTAAACTTCAATTTGATGTTCTTGTTTTTATTATTATTGGAACGAAGTTCCCTATGGGACGATGCGGAGGGGTACCCTAACCGGGAAAAAACGTCCGTAACGTAAGATTTTTCTATTTAGTTTGCTATCAACAGATGTCGCTGCACGTAAATTCAACAAATCCTGAATCGCGGTGTCGAGATGTTACACAGTTGATAGACGTTCTCGTATTTCTCTGGCTAAATCATACTTACCTGGCGTAGAGGGATACCGTGATCATGCAGGCGGTTCCCCCAGGGCGAGGCTGCTCCATTGAACTGCGGAGTGGTAGACCCTTGCGATTATTTTTATTTTTATCAATAAAAAAATCACAATAAAAACGTATACCCGAATAATTATTTTCTTTATACCTCGAATAAAACTTAAAATTAATATTTTTATAATATGGAACTTCGTTCCTATCCGGTGTCCCACGATACCACACGTCTTTTTTATTCTTTTTTGACATTGTTCACTTTGACTGTTGTTCTTGCATCTCAAACTGAATATCTAATTTGCAGTGTAGATAATTTAAAAATATTATCAATCACAAGTAGATCTTTTAGGACGAGAAAATTCTTATTAAGATAAACTAAATTAGTCCGACCTTCGCTGAGTCACAGATGGGTCTCGCCCTGGGAATAACCCGTTTAGTTATCATTACGAACATTTAGGATTAATCTTCATTTAGCATACGAATTGTTTTGTTAGAAGTAATTTGGTAGTGCTATGTTTTTAAATTTTATGGAGTACTGGAAATGTTTTTGAAAATAGTTTAATTAATTTAAGAGCGAAACGATTACGACCCATACTGTAAAACTTGGGAATCTACGGAAATTGTAAAATGTAAAAATGCTTAAAATCAAATTGTAAAACTGTTTTTATTCATTTGTTCATCTGTTAATTAAACTATTTTGTAAAACATAGAAATCAATAACAATTACACTCTCGATTTATACCACAAAATTTATTTATTCACAAATACTTTAAACAAAGTGCTAAATTCACAAAAGCTTCCACAAAAGCGTGGTGGGTAGCTTTTTTCATTACGTCCCCTATTTCTTTATGAGAGAAATAGATAATTTAATAATCTAATGTATCTGTCAGTCAAATGTGAGAAGCCCAGAGGGGTAACTTTGGTAACATGATTCTTGATAATAAAATAAGGCGTGACGTATACAAACGACTGGATAGATGCCTACGATTTTTCTTCATAATTAATTTTGCTTAAAGGTTCATTAAATTTAATAGTGAGTGATTTAAATAAATCATAATACTAAAATTTAAGTTGTATTTAAGAATATTATTATTTATGAAGGAATTGTCTCGAGGAAAACGTCAGAGGATGTTGTTGACCTTCAGTTAAAAAAAAAGATAAAATATTTTAAATGAGTTTCGACAGGATCAATTTCGGAACCATTCTAATTAATTCTAGAAGATAATTTTCAATGTACAAATATGATGTGACCTCCAGAGTTAGTCAAATATTGCAACTAGGAGCGAAGTTTCAGGGCACAAATCCGCTTGGCAGATTACCGTCACGATGGACCGACCAAATGAAGATAGCTCTAAGTGGTCCCGTCAACGAGTGCACAAGGAAAGCCGTGGTACACGAGGAGTCGCGACGTCTGCTGAAGCGCACCAGCACCCAAACTGATAACCACGACCACTCAGCCAAGAGCACAAACTCTTAAAATATATATAATAATAATATACAAAGAAACAGCTATTTACATATGAATAATAATAATAACCGTCATCACGTAGACCATATATTAGACACTGTATAGCCATCATACTAAGACTATACATAAATAATAAAAATCTTACGTTACGGACGCTTTTTCCCGGGTACCCCTCCGCATCGTCCCATAAGGAACTTCGTTCCAAAAGAATTTTACCACCGATATTGATAATCATATCTGCTAACACGTTTGAAATAATTTCCCCAATTATAAGACACATTATGTTTTAAATGAAGAATAAATTTGAATCAGACAACAGAAAGGTTATCATAAAACAGTTGATTTTAAAAGTTTAACTCCCCTCAAAGACTTCTTCTTCTTCTTCTTTGTCGTTTCCTCATTATTGAGGGTCGTGACCATCTTGGTCCAGTTTTTGCACCAACTTCCTCCAATGTTGCCTGCATTCGGCCTGCTTAATGGCGCCCGGGACGCTGGTGTTTGTGGCCTCCTTGATAATGTCCGTCCACCTGGTTGGCAATCTTCCTCGACTTCTCTTTCCTTCCACGTGACCTACAACAGGCATTGTTAAAAAAGTACGTATTCCAGGATGACTATATTAGTTCGTAGATTGTCCAAAGCGTTTTACGCGTGACGCAGAATTTGATTCGCCGTCGTCGCAAATTTATTCGCGGCTGAAACCCAACCGGCGTCTAGGATGAGTACAATGGAAATGACAGGACATTATCTTTCTACCAGTGTGATATTACAACTTGTACCTAATAAAATATTACATTTATCAAAGGAAAACAAAAGTTTCGGATGAAACATACGTACGCAAATTCCCAAGTATTTGTTTGCATTGAAATGATATTTTGCCAGTATTGAAATTCGAAGTGAAATGTATTGGCTGTTTTTATTTATTTCTTATAGAACAAATATTAGTTTTACTGTTTTCATTTGATAGTTAAATATTCTCTCTTCGGTAAAAAGTATAATAAACATTTGATCTAAGAATATGTAAATGTGATTTCGATCTTCCTACCGACCGACGATCATGAATACTCGTATTGAAAAATCGGAAATTGCTTTTTAATTATTATTTTTTTTTCCCTATCTGTTCGTTGGTAGCCAAAGAGGCTATTCCAGCTACGCCCGGACGGTTGAGTGAGCTCACGGGCTCAATCTGAGAGAATTTTCTAACACTAGCCCTAGCAAGAGCAGTGCTTCGCAGAATCTACCTCTGGATCGGAATCGCGACCCACTGAGAAGATCCGGCGAGAAACTCAATTGGCAGCCTTTTAAGTAAAATTATAATAAAAGAAATAAATTTGTCGATCGATATTTATAATCTAGCTTCTTGAAAACCTTTACAGCTATGAATACGAGGGCATATGATGAGAACGATAGGACTAGGGCGTACCCCGTAGGCGACGCGCAGGTGCAGCACCCGGCACCTGTGGGAAATGGGTTAGGGTTGTCGCATCAGGAACGGGTGCGACGTAAGAGTGCAAGGTAGAGGGGGAAGAGGTCGACCGAAGAAGACTTGGATGGGGTGTGTGAATGACGATATGAGAGAGAGAGGATTGAGTGTTGACATGACGGCTGATAGAAGAGAAAAATTAGCTGTGCCGACCCTACGTAGTGGGATAAGGTGAAGAAAAAGAAGAAGATTTATAATCTAGCTATTGTAGAGCTGGTATATTACAGTAAAGTAATAAACTAGTTATGTAAGTTTAGTTAATATTTCTACCTATTTTCATCCTTAATGTTGATAAAACTACATATTATACAATCACGAGATATCCTTCCAAGAATACAATCCGATTCAAGTCACATATGAATTTGCTTCATTGAATATGAATTACAGACACGACGTCTTATTCGCTTTCTTGGTATTTACCTGTTTTCCATTAAAATCTGGGTCAACGAGCAGATAGAGGATTGACGAGTTCGCAAAGGGATTAGATTAATTAAAAATTAATCAAACGAAAATATCTAATCACTTGCCTCACATACTTATACAACCGGAGAAATAAAGCCACGCTACAATGTGAACATATATATTATGTACTTTCGTCGGTTTTTGGCGAGTCGTAAACATAATTATTACTTTTACTGTTTAATCTAACGTTTTTAATTATCATTATGTTATTTGCGATGTATCAAATCTTTACAGTTTTACAGTCGATTTTCATTTGTGTAATTATAAAAAAATGGAAATGATTTGAAATTTAGGAATAAATATTATAATGATTTAAAAAACCACGAGTTTTTTTTATTTTTTTTATTTATTTTTTATTGCTTAGATGAGTGGACGAGCTCACAGCCCACCTGGTGTTAAGTGGTAACTGGAGCCCATAGACATCTACAACGTAAATGCGCCACGCACCTTGAGATATAAGTTCTAAGGTCTCAGTATAGTTACAACGGCTGCTCCACCCTTCAAACCGAAACGCATTACTGCTTCACGGCTGAAATAGGCAGGGAGGTGGTACCTACCCGTGCGGACTCACAAGAGGTCCTACCACCAGTAATTTGGAAGGCGATGCTCGACTTCTGCGAGTGCACCATCTCGCAGAAGGAGGCGGCGGGGCGCGTTAGAGACGCGCAAGCCCGCCGCCGTCGAGCGGGGGCCAGGGAGGCGGATATCGCCCAAGCCCTGGCCCTCTAAGTGTTTCGGGTCCCCCTCATATGTCGGTCTGGGGACCGGCGAGGGGGACCTAAGAAGACGTCGTGCAAGCTGCTCTGCACGCGTTTTACGCAAGAGCATCTGGGTGATGGAAGGCCGGCTATCCTCGACCCACGCTGGTTCTGACCCAGCGGGGTATTCCGTAGGATAGCTCACTCTAACCGGCGCCATCTAGGCGGGCTCCGGATAGCCTGCCGACCGAGAGGGCTGGTGGTCGTGGCGCCGACGACCGCCAGTCCGGCGTCCCGAGGGGGAGGGTAAAGGGAGAGATGTGCTCCGCACTAAACACTTCACTTTCCCCCCTTTGCCTTTTCATGAGTTCTGTCTCATGTGAGGTTTGGACGTTGGTTGTTGAGCGACAGGAGGTTTTAGTCGGTTCGACTCCGACATGCTCCGCCCGCCGTCCCCAGTGGAGGGCGGAAGTCCGGCGATTTCCTCCTGACCAAAAAAAAAAAAAAACCACCAGTAATTACGCAATTTATAATTTTGCGCGTTTGATTTTTATTACACGATGTTATTCCTTCACCGTGGAAGTCAATCGTGAACATTTGTTAAGTACGTATTTCATTAGAAAAATTGGAACCCGCCTGCGGGATTCGAACACCGGTTCATCGCTAGGTACGAATGCACCGGACTACTTATTCTATTAAACCGTAAAAGTACTTTAAATTATTTGTCCTTTTTTTCACGCTGCTAGAATAACTGATTGGAATTTAGTTCATTTAAGGTTATTTTTTATTTATACGTAGCTTTAGTATATAATATAGTATTAAATGTATATATAGTTAAAGTGAAACAAATAATTCCAAATCCGCGGATGAGTGGTCACAAGTCGTACGTAACATTTGCAATCGGCCCGAGGCGTACATGTAATGTGGATATCCACACAACACACCGTATTGCCAATAACTGCATATTATTATTATACTGACTGATATGACTTAATCTGTTGGCTAGACAATCCTAACTGAATCTTGCCCAACGAAACTATATCAATTCGTCCCGATTCTCTCCCCTTTGCCCTTATTGGCGTCAAGGTCAGGAAGAAGTCTGCATCTACGCAAAGATCCTAACAAATTTTCAAATAACTATGAATATTTATAATGAATATTGTTTAAAACGCGTAAAAATACCCTTCTTTTTAAATATAGTATATGTCGAGGATGGTCATTAGTTTGGTAGCTAAACGAAACGCAGCACGGTTCCCGAAAGATGGCAGCACGATTGTGGTATCGTCGGAACTCGGCTAACTTCGTGCTAAGATCGATGCCTCCAATGAACAATACGCTAACTCCAAATTCGTAGATTTACAGGAGGAGCGTCTAAACGAAAAAAGTTGATAAAATCTTTATTATTGCAGATATATTTATGGTTTTTTTTGTGTAACTATCAGAGTTACTCTTGCTTCGAACCCTATCAATAATGATTAATTGTAATACTTTTAGCATAGTGAAGCAATTAGCGTGAAAAACGAAAATTTCAAAATTTTGAGTTAGAGTAGTGTTCATTGGAGGCATCGAGATAGAGCCTAACCGATGGAGGCGCGTAGACGCCATCACACTTAGCAACCAGCCTTCTTGAAGAGCGGTGCCTCCGTCCTAAGAACTGTCATTCGTTTTCGTTTGCTAACGTCAAGAGAAGATTTCTAAATTGTTCTAAGACAGCAAACGTGATTGGTGTACTCAATATTTCTCTTAGCTCGATCACCCTTTTCCCTCCTATGAAGTCTGATGGTGGTGTTAATAATGTGGTTTCTCTGACATATATATTTTTATTTCCGAAATGTTATTAATATCAACAACGTATTAGGAAAGATCGAATCGAGAAAATTAATATAGCGCTTGAGATTTAGTGATTACGGTCCAATTTCGATTGTTGAGCGAAATATAGTATTAATAACGAATGACCCGAAACAATGTTGCAATACGGTGTAACAGGAAGTCGGCTTGAGTGTTTACAGGAGTGAGCTCTGATTACTTGACCGCTAATAGTCAACTGCAACCAGCCGGTAAACGTGGATTACTTTCGCACAGTTTTAATGTGATTAGTATTGTTTAAAGTAAGGACACATTAAAAGGAAAACTTGGGAAAAGATACTTTACTGGTGGTAGGACGTCTTGTGAGTCCGCGCGGGTAGGTACCACCGCCCTGCCTATTTCTGCCGTTAAGCAGTAATGCGTTTCGGTTTGAAGGGTGGGGCAGCCGTTGTAACTATACTGAGATCTTAAAACTTATATCTCAAGGTGGGTGGCGCATTTACGTTGTAGATGTCCATGGGCTCCAGTAACCACTTAACACCAGGTGGGCTGTGAGCTCGTCCACCCATCTAAGCAATAAATAATAAATAAATAAAACTGCATTAGTACTCTTGGACTCCGAAAACTGCGAGCCACTGGTATTTCAACTGTCTGACGGTTTTGATTCGTACAAAAAGATGTTACTCTCTTCATGACACGGTCTTCCATCCATTCTAGATATCTGGAGTAGCGTAACTGAGAGACTTTAATCACCTCAATCACATTGGATTCAAAAGTGGGACAAAAATTGCTTCTTAAACGACCTTAATATCTTCCGTCGGATGTTCCACTTTGCCAGCTTAATGAGTTACGAGTATTTCCAATTCTAATGTCCTGCCTGTATATAAGAACCAGTCTACGAATAGTTTTATCGACTCGAATCTAATTCTATGAATTTATTTAATGGCGTATTATTCATCACAGTTGTAATTCCTTACATTTTTGCGTGCAACATTACAAATTTTTTTTTAGTAGTACAGTTATTAAGACTTACGTTCAATATTAATTGTTTACGGCACGAATGCTTACTACAACGTTTTAATCTAATAATTTTACAAAATAGGTAATTCCCGAGACAACGTCGCTCACAAATCACGCTCAATCGATAATCGCATTTGCATTCAAGAATCAAGTTCCATTGATTTTGTACGAAGAGGCGATGTGGTATTTTAGTTATTATTATTTTTGAATTTGAAGAATTTTCTAGAACACAATATATTCTACTAAATTCAATTTAATGTTGAGTCGAATAAGGTATTTCTAATGATAAGTACTGGCGAATAGGAATACTACTAGGAATGAGTAAAGTTTCATATTAATATTTATTCGTTTCTTATTAATAAAATCAGTGTCGTTGCATAGCAAATAGATATTTTTCTGGCAATACAAGCTAATGTGAACAAAGTTTTATTGTTCTTTGAACGTCAAAGGAGATAAAAATATCAATGGTGACGAAAAACATGGCGCCCAGCTGAGTTTCTCGCCGGATCTTCTCAGTGGGTTGCGATTCCAATCCGGTAGTAACGGTAGTTGCATTCGTGAAGCAGCTGCCCTTTATCCGTTAGGTCTTCTTCGAAGGCGTTTGACCAGCTGTTAGCAGATCCCACCTCTCCTGGCTAAACCCACGCTTGCCCACCTGTCCTGGTGAATCTGGCAAGGCATTCAGGCCACCAGTAATCCTTCCTTCTTAAACAAAAATTAACTCCATTCAACTCAAATTGCAATATTTATGAGGTAACCACTGAAGTTCAAACGAGAAATAACATGTATCAATGCCACATCCGAATTTTTTCTTTAATCAATGCTTGGGACCTATTCACGGCTTTTCATTTCCAGCTTTTGAGGAAGTCCCGCGGTCATTGATCATCGGTGCGTGTACACAAACAGCGGCCTCCTTAATTTACATCAGTGCCTTTACAAACCAACCCAGTTTCGAAGGGTCAAGGACCTGCCGGCTAACAAAACAATATCAGTTTGAATTTCATATAGTTTCTGGTTGTGAAATTATTTCGATCGAATGTAACTTGAATTGCTTTAGAGTTGTAATTTATACTAAACTAGTATTTTTCTGTCGGAGTTGATCCGGCTGTATCCAATTGGTGCTCAACAATCCGCATCAGAGTCACTGATGAGGGAATTCCCCCGAGGCCGGCTGGGGGCAATGTAACGTTACGTGTTTTTTTTTCGTGGATTGTTGAAAGACTCTGGCTTCGATTGCGGGATTCGAATACCGGTAGTCGCATCTCGCGGTACGAGTACAATGGGCTTCTTCTTCTTTAGAAAACTTCGATATCCAAATAACCATTAGAAAATTTCGTAAAATCAATCGATACATTAATAAAATTAATAATAATTCCTTTCAATATTTCATTGTAAAAATGTAATTGTAATTGCATTATAAACAGCTGTACTTTTGAATATAAGCTGCTTTAACGTATAAAATAATTGCTGTTACTATTAAAATTAAATACTAAGTTTTTTTTTTTATTGCCAGAGATGTACAGAAGAGCTCATAGCCAAACTGGCTACATATGTTTTTCAGAGTTCATAGAGATTACGACCGACACTCACCTTGAGACATGAAACGAAATCTTCATTGTATCTTTCAAGACGGAACGCGTGATTGCTTGCTAGTATGGGCAGGAATGTAATACCTACAGGTACAGGATAATAGAACGTCTTACAAAAAGTTGACGTCAGTTGGTGGTGAGAACCATGATGTCAAGGACTGCCGTGTGAATAAACAGAGAGGTATTAGCCTGAGCCGTGATAATGCAGCCTTTAAATCTATTTTCATTATTGCAGATTTATTCATAAGCCAGCCGTTACCCGCGGATTCGTCCGTGATCAAGGAAAAGTGTCAGTGTGATTTCTTGTGGGAATTACATGTATTTTTTTCCGAGATAAAAGGTAGCCTATGTCACTCTCCCGACATAATACTATCACTGTAAAAAAAAAATGTCAATCCGTTGCTTCTTTTCAACAAGAGAGGCAAACTAACACACTTTGCATTTTTAATATTGGTATGAATAATTATTGCTTTTATGACAATATATCAATTGTCTACAGTTTAGATTGGCAGCTGCCGATGTGTGCGATAGTTAAAATGACAATTAGTTCGATTGGCAAATTATTATTAGTTTGTGTTTACATTATAGAAATATCCACGTTATATTTATTGATCAAAAGGCTTTGTCCATGTTTACATTACTACCTGTGTTCTACTGTGTATTTCTGTGTCCTAGTGGTAGGACCATTTGTGAGTCCGCGCGGGTAGGTACCACTACTCCGCCTATTTCTGCCGTGAAGCAGTAATGCGTTTCGGTTTGAAGGGTGAGGCAGCCGTTGTAACTATACTTGAGATCTTAGAATTTATATCTCAAGGTAGATGGCGCATTTACGTTGTAGATGTCTATGGGCTCCAGTAAGCACTTAACAACAGGTGAGATGTGAGCTCGACCACCCATCTAAGCAATAAAATAAAAAAAACCCATCATGATCGGAATTCCTTTTAAAATGTATCAAAGGTTCTCTTCTATATTTCATTGTCGTTCTCAAACAAATAGCCACGCTGTCGCGTTCTACGAGACGTAATAATTTTTGCGCATTTCAAACATTAAATCAAAATAATAGCCGAAGAAATGCGAAATTCACGAGACATTTCCTTTAGAACAATACCTTTCTCTAATCGCATTACGGACAATATAATAAAATTTCCCTTTACAAGAATAAGACAATAAAAAGTAATATCGTTACAAATCCGTCTCCTGAAAGATATTAAAAAATAGAATACAGAAATGTATAATAATGTATTAACAAAAAAAAAAAAATGGCTCGTATTATTCTGACATTAAATCTATTGAAATATTCGTAAAGTTTTTTCGGTCGCCTACACGAGAAGTAATTTAATCTGAGATCAAAGGCTGCTTTCTGGAGAGTGTATTTTTAATGGAGCGTCCGTCTTACTAATACCGTAATGGTGAAGGAAGTCTATGTTTAAAATACGTAATAAACAGTATAGAAATAAATCTATCTTATCACTCGACTACGGCATATGAATTTGGGTTTTTAGTCATAAATTTATGGTTGTGGTTGTAAATGCAAAGACTGTTCATTAGATGGCTGCAATATAAATAAAATGAGATTAGATGTAGCAGGGGTTATTTTTTTAATCGTTACCATAATAATAATAATAAATAAATATTTACTAACAATCACGCCACGTTAACTGGTCCCGTGCTAAGTTCGTAAAGAACTTGTGTTACAGGTACCAGATATACACAATAATAAAAATCTCACATTTATTTCTGTTATTTAATATATTTAATATACATCCATAGCCCTGGAAAAGATATTTTATATTTATCATACAAATATCTTGCTTAGGCGGGATTCGAACCCGCGACCCCCTAGTGTAGTGACCATGTCACTTACCACTACACCAGACGGCCGTTAATGTATAGGTAGTTTTATCTGATTTTTTGTTTTTTTCCTAAATACGCGGACAAGCCTATGGACCACCAATGGTTACAGTCACTTATGGACAGTAAGAGTGTCAGAAGCATAGCCAATTCACCAAGCCAACCTTTCATTGACTCCTCTCCCCAATCCTCGTTTAAAGAAAGACAAGTCGTAGCGGTCAGGAAATACCGTGGATGAGGTTCATTCCATAGCCGGATGCAACGCAGTAAAGAATATATCTGGAAATGCACTGTCGATGAACGCAGTGCTTCAGTGATGAAAACTGTTTCGGTGATGGCCGGTATGATGGTAAAATTATGATGATGGATTATCTCAAATAACCTCAACTTTCTTCCATCGAGATTTGGTGACTTGGCTGTTTCTCTTAAAAGTCTTAATTCACAAAGTAATTGAGACGTCGAATCTCAAAATGGGTAATGGTGTTTATGAGCAAAGATCAGAATCTTCGTAATTATACATTAATATCACTTCTCCATAGTGAGTGCGATTTACATTTCTTCCAGTTGTCCTTTTCATTAATTATTCCAATTATCCCAATTATTTCTTTTCACGAGACTATACATCGATGAATATGATAATTTTTATTTTTTGTATTCTAATATTATACAATGCTACCACAGCTCTTACTTACTACAACTTATTATAAAATTTATGTATTAATTATTCTACATTGTTGAATAACTTCCTTAAGTTTTGTATCTCTTTAGTGAATAAGTTGAGTTTTGTGTTGAGTGACAGCCCATGTTAAATGAATGTTAAGTGAAAACATGATCGTATGCATACTTATACGTACTTACGCAAAACTCATAATCATAAGTAGATATTGGACAAAACAACTGAGTATTCTGAGATGATCTAAGAGTTAATACACACATGAACATATCCCGCACTAATTAATCGGTTTACTGTCACTCATAATTGATCCTGTCACTAAAGATGTGTCACTTTACGTGTAATTTATCGGTAATAATAAATGAAAAGTCGTTTTTACACTAAATTAATCAGGAGTGTACTATTACTAACTAAACTGGGACACTATAAAGTTCACTCAGAAGTGGCCTAATTCCGTTAACTCGTATCGAGTTGCTGGTTCGATGCTGCGGTTCGGATCTAGAGTCAAATTTTAGTTTTCTTACGACAATATTTACTTACTTTCTACGTATTTGGGAAAAAATGTAAATTTTATCCCTTTAACTGCTTTTATAGGGGAGGACTATGACTAAGAGTTAAGTAATAGTACCTACCCGTGCAGGCTCACAAGATGTCCTACCATCTCTGATTGGGCAAACTATAATTGTTACTGGTTTGATTTAATAACACAATACTATTCCCTCATCGTGGAAATTATCGTCAACATGTGTTAGTTAAGTATCTTCTTCTCTGTCTATATATCTATCTTTCAACCCATAGAGGTCCACTGTTGAACATAAATGTCCCTCAAGCCTCGTCACAAGAACCGGTCTTGCGTTGACTGCATCCAGCGGATCCTTGAACCTCACTAGGTCATCGGTCCACCTTGTAAGACGCCTACCCATATTACGTCTCACAGTACGCAGATACTGATATTTGTAATGATATGCATAGGTAAGTATGCCATTAGAATAATAGATATCTGCTGCTCGATACGAGTGGACGGGTTGTCTTATCCTTTAGGCTACACGGACTTCTAATGACTATAGCTGATGATGGAGAGTTTTTACAGTTTAATCTCGAGTTTTTAGTTGACGTGGTCATGATCAGACATTCATGACAATGAAAAGGCAGTAGGTTAGTTAACGCTAGGCAGCGGCTTGGCTCTGCCCCTGGCATTGCTGAAGTCCATGGGCGAGAGTAACCGCTCACCATCAGGTGGGCCGTATGCTCGTCTGCCTACAAGGGCCATAAAAAAAAGTAAAACATTCGAAACATCTGAAATACCGTAATGACATTAACAAACTCGAGGTTAAATCGTGAAATTAGTTTTAATTAATTATATTTTAGTTAGCTTTTTGGTTTAGTATAAAATAAACGCTGTGCACTGTAGAAGAATCTCATTTCCTCTCGAATATCTATATTGTAATAGTTTCAACGTAACGAAACATAATGTCTTCATTTTTATATGGTTCTTTTATGTTATCAACAAATAAATATGAAAGGGTTCATAAATTTATTCATTCAGTGGGAAAAGTAATTTTTCGATAAATAAACCGAGTCCACACCCTTATTTGACCTCCGTGCTGCTTAATAAATGAAAGGTTTGATCTTCAAAAGGTGCTCGAATATACTTGAATAGTTTATTATTTATTAAAGTTCTACTGAAACGGTGATTGTACTATGTTTGCTTTGTGCTCGGGCGGTGTTTGATGTTCGTCACGGGAGACCTAATAATAAATTGATACGCGCGTACATACCTTCTAAATTAAATTCCTTTTGATCTATTCGCTGTATTTGAAAAAAAAAACAGTTAGTCGTGGCCTAAAGGATAAGACGTCCAGTGCATTCGTATCGAGCGATGCAACGGTGTTCAAATGCAACAGGCGGATACCAATTTTTCTAATGAAATACGTAATTAACAAATGTTCACGATTGACTTCCACGGTGAAGGAATAACATCGTGTAATAAAAATCAAACCCACAAAATTATAATTTGCGTAATTACTGGTGGTAGGACTTCTTGTGAGTACGCGCGGCTAGGTACCTACTACCGCCCTGCCTATTTCTACCGTGAAGCAGTAATGCGTTTCGATTTAAAGGGTGGGGCAACCGTTGTAACTATACTCGAGACCTTAGAACTTATATCTCAAGGTGGGTGGCACATTTACGTTGTAGATGTCTATGGGCCAGTAACCACTTAACACCGGGTGGGCTGTGACTTCGTCCACCCATCTAAGCAATAAAAAAAAAGCATGAACTGTCGCTAGTTCATGAATCAGCCGTGTATAATCATTAAAGCGCATTCAGTCATTTTAATTATTACTATCAATCAATCATTAACGTTGATTGAGCAATAATCATAAGTCTGTGGGAATATATCGTTTAAATATTTAAACAATGCATTAATGCAGACGGGAAATAAATATAAATAATAAATATAATAAATATAAATATTTACTAACAATCACGCCACGTTAACTGGTCCCGTGATAAGTTCGTAAAGAACTTGTGTTACAGGTACCAGATAACGGATATAAATGTAAGATTTTTTATTATACACATACATATACTTAATATACATCCATAACCCTGGAAAAGACATTTATATTTATCATACAAATGTCTTCCCTTGGCGGGATTCGAACCCGCGACCCCCTTGTGTAGTGACCATGTCACTTACCACTACACCAGACGGCCGTTATGAATCGTATTAAGCTGTTCTGATTAAGAATGACAAATCAATTGGTAAACATTCCTTATTTGATGGCACTATACAGTAATTTTGTGGTATGCTGGTAGAGCTTATACTTCGTAGAGCGTATAATTCTCTTATGAAGTATATTTAATGAAGATTTTGAGTGCTATTGTGTCCGAGCCCCTTTGTTCAGTGCAATGAGAACCAATAGAGTTAATTTAATGAACTGTTTTATACCTTCGTATGTACATATTGGACGAGATTTTGTCTCAATTTTGGAATAAATTGCGTTGCCTCATGATTACGGGTTAAAAGGTGTAGCTTTTTTCTATTTTTGAATGCTACTAAAACTCGATGGCATTCATACAGACGTACGAAATATAAATTTTATTGAGAACTAGCTGACCCCAGACCTTGTAGTGCCTCAATCGATAAATAAAAGACCTAAACTTTTGTATAAAATAAATTTAAAATAAACAAAAGTAATCCGTGGACGGGGAACACATCAAAGGGAAAACAAAATTGTTATTTTTATTTATTTTCCGAGCATTTTTATATTTATCTACCCTTTAAACCTTCTCTGGACTTCCACAAATAATTCAAGACCAAAATCAGCCAAATCGGTCCAGCCGTTCTCGACTTTTGGCGAGACTAACGAACAGCAATTCCTTTTTATTTATATAGATAAAATAAATAATGATCTAATCTATAAACATTAATTTGTACATAATTCGAAATAAATTAAATACCCTTCAAATGTCTAATAGTTTTCGAAAAGAAGGTAGTTTCATTTTCTCTATCACGTACGTCATATCCCAGCGTAAGCTAATAATAATAATAAGAAAAACTTGTTACACGAGCAGACAGTAACGCGGGAAGTGGGTCGCTCGTGAATCGGTTATTGTGCTACTGAATGGAACGTGTCTGTCTATCCGTACAGGTATTAGAGCACGAAAGTGCGAGCGTGTATTAAATGAATACATTTAAAAAGATGTTCAGCTGTTACCGATTCTCATAGACGCTTCGATATGAAAGCCCAGATCGAAACCCGAAGTTTTATTTATATATATATATTTTATTGCTTAGATGGGTGGACGAGCGCACAGCCCACCTGGTGTTAAGTGGTTACTGGAGCCCATGGGCATCTACAACGTAAATGCGCCACCCACCTTGAGATATAAGTTCTAAGATCTCAGTATAGTTACAGCGGCTGCCCCACCCTTCAAACTGAAACGCATTACTGCTTCACGGCAGAAATAGGCAGGGCGGTGGTACCTACCCGCGCGGACTCACAAACGGTCCTACCACCAGTAAAAGTATATACGGAGGATTTATATACGCAGGATTATGTACGGAGGTTGTCTGTACTATTCATCCATTATTACTAATTAATACTAATTACTGCTCCTCAAAGACATTGCAACTGAATGCCTCTACCTTCCACAGACATAAAATACCCCCCTTCAAATTGAAAATCTGTGCTTCGCAGTAACCGGTAAGATCGTAGTGCCTAAGGTCCAGAACACGGCACCGAAACTAATAATAAAGTACAGTATTACATAGTATTTTTGATACTAATACTTCTTATCTCTATTCTGTTAAATATTTATTATATCCCTTTCACTCACTCATCTTCAATTAACTTTACATAAATAATCTCTACTTTTCTTGTAGTAGAGGCATTGATGATTTGGTATTTATTTATGACAGGATTGGTGAGTTGATTACAACATGAAGTAAACTGTGGTAGGTTTGACTGTTGAGCCTATTGTTACCACAAAGTGACCCCTCGTTCCTATTAGGAGGGTAGAGCAAGGCTAGACAAAACTTCAAGCTCGTCATTTTGATAAGAACAACTTATTACGACATAGGGAAAATAGATTACTGGTTTAGAAAATAGATTATTTTTACTGGTGGTAGGACCTCTTGTGAGTCCGCACGGGTAGGTACCACCACCCTGCCTATTTCTGCCGTGAAGCATTAATGCGTTTCGGTTTGAAGGGTGGGGCAGCCGTTGTAACTATACTGAGACTTAGAACTGATATCTCAAGGTGGGTGGCGCATTTACGTCGTAGATGTCTATGGGCTCCAGTAACCACTTAACACCAGGTGGTCTGTGAGCACGTCCACCTATCTAAAAAAAAAGAAGATTAGTAAGCAACTGTGCTTCCGAAACGAAGCAGGAATAATGCACCGTCTTACGCACCTTCCATCGAACACGACCACGACTAGTGTCTAAATTATATCAGCAAAATCACTTCAATAAACCAGTAGCTTTTCGTCGCCCAACTCAATAATTTCTCCAGCAAATACCCGTATGAATCACCTTAATTGGAGTATTTAAGGCAAAGCTTATAACAGCGTATTTGAAAATGCTAACTCCGCCTTATACAGTCATTAGTCTCTTTATAAACGTTTACTTTAATCCCTTCTTTGATCCCATCTACTGATTAGCATCGCTTTGATCTCAAAACGTTACATTCTGCAGATGTTCCTTCCAAGTTTTCATTTTTAATAACGTGTTTGTATTTTGTAGCGTTTGCTACGCCGTAGAGTGCCTACGTCGTAGTACACGAGATTTTTATTCATGTAGCTAGTAGCACGCGTAGCTTTGTCTCGAGTAAATACTGGAACCTATGAATACTAAAACATGTATGACTGCTTATTCTATCTTATCGTTTACTGGTGGTAGGACTTCTTGTGAGTCCGCACGGGTAGGTACCACCACCTCGCTTACTTCTGCCGTAAAGCAGCAATGCGTTTCAGTGTGAAGGGTGGCGCAGCCGTTGTAACTATACTTGAGACCTTAGAACTCATATCTCAAGGTGGGTGGCGCATTTACATTGTAGATGTCTATAGGCTCCAGTAACCACTTAACATCAGGTGGGCTGTGAGCTCATTCACGCATATAAGCAATAAAAAAACATGAGGTAGAACTTTTTACTTATGTAAGCTGCTGCTGAAAAAAAAAGCTACTTTCATTTCGTTTCCACTAGAAATAAGCACGATAATGGTATTTTTTTTGTCACAACGCATCCTACGACTAGTTTCATCTATAAATTCTATACAAAAAAATAAAATCCTCATTTCGTGAACAATGATAAACAACTACACAGCCGTATCATCTTTGTATCGGCCTCGCGTAACAAGTGCAAGTAACTGATATCTCAGCTCAGAGATAGCAAGGGTTAACCAGTTAGCGTTCGTGTTAAGGACTCGGCGTTTGTCAATGTCTTGCGTCAAATAGCAGCCATTAACATCCGTAAAGTGAGACGCACTGTGACGTTTGTCGTGCGATACTCATGGCCTGGATGGCCGACTTTCTTTTTGATTGGCAACCATAGCTGCTGCCTACCGTCAAATTGTATTAAAAATTATACCATCGCTGTTGAGACAACTGTCCCTAGCTATTTATATTTATTTGTTTCGCCGAGGATAAGTGCTGTTACGCGCTGAGGTTTCGGGATAAATAAAATTTCACCAAAGAACACCTAAAAACTGTATTCAACAGTTAAATACTTCACAAACACCTTAAAACACTCAACAAACACTTTAAAACTCTCAATTTGCTTGTTCCGCTTCGCTTCAGGTGATCCGTTCGCTGTTTCGTTTCGAGTAGTTCCGATTACTGACTGACTGTGTGCCATCCCTACAACGCTTTTATAGCCGATACCTCATCCCTAGAATTATCGAGAATATTCCACACTTCTCTAGTAGTAGTTCCTGCTATCTGACAATAGATGGCGTTGTACTTATCGAGCGTTCTAGGTGCTACTAGATCCTTCGATATTCGTTCCAATATTCGGCGATGGATGGCTTTACTCTTACTGGCGTAACAGTACTTATTGTTTTGGAAAGGGCATTGTGAATTGGCCCCTGAAGTTATGTATGGGCGTACGCTTCCCCGCGTGACGTAAGGTCATCGAACTCACTATAAACTAGTTTTTACTCATGCTACGTACATTGAAAAAGGATTTTTTTTTAATAATGTGTCAAATCAAATGTTTGTTTTTGGATAGTCACATTAAACATTTTATATGTTGAAACAATCAAAGCGCTTAGTTCGCCGTTCTTCAATCTTGTAAGTACACGTCTCCCAATGTGCGTACCTCTGCGTTATTCCAGCGCGATTCAACTGAAATGATTGCTCTTTTATATAGACTTATGTGTTTGTGATGTCATTTATTCGTTCACATTTTCGCTTGGTGTCCTCGACTGAGCGAAGCGAAGGTTAAATGTCTTAAGACGATAAAACGAAGCTTAATAATTTCGAAACCGATATCGCATGATAATGCTTGTGAATACGGCTTAATAAGAAAATTTAAACTAAAACAGCAGCCTGGCTCTGTCTCTGGCATTGCTGAAGTCCATGGGCGACGGGAACCACTCAACATCAGGTGGGCCGTATACTCGTTTGTCTAAAAGGGCAATAATAATACAATTAAATTCAGACATATTGTTTACTGTTGTGCTAGGTTCAAATTTCTGAATTTATTACTGGTAGTATATGAGTAGTCCTCATCTTGTCACCAAGCAAGCGCTGTGTTATGATTTGATGGTTTGAATGGATGGATGGATGGAGGGATGGTAGCTATATAGCACATCGTAAAATGATGAAATAAAAATAAACTCTTTTTTTTTTTCTTTAATCATGTAGCTTCTTCTTCTTTTTCTCCACCTTATCCCACTAGCTGGGGTCGGCACAACTATTTTTTCTCTTCCATTCTCTTCTATCAGCCGTCATCTCAACACTCACTCTTCTCTCTCTCATATCGTCATTAACACACTCCATCCATGTCTTCGTCGGTCGACCTCTTCCCCCTCTACCTTGCACTACCATTTCCATACATCTCCTAGTCACATGCATCTACTCTCTACGCATCAAATGTCCATACCGCGCTAACCGTCCGCTTTTTTTGTAGCATCATATCTAATGTTCTTCATATGTTTCCGTAGTAGATACATTTCTTTGCACGTTTACTATCAAAATCTTTCTATATTTTTCAATTGTGACTACATAAAATAAGGATTTTTCTGTCTATTTATCAATCGCGAAGTAGCTGTGTTCTAAATGGATCATATGGATAGTAGGTAATAAAAGTCAGATTCCTTGAGAGATTTTTTGTTTGAAGTTGGGCGATACGTGATAATGGCCTTTTTGCTATATGGAAATTGGAATATAATGATCATATTATTTTGAAAAACGTTTTTTTAGAATCTTATATATTTTTTTTTGTTTTTGCCAATTATAGGCAATATTAAAATTACTTTTACTTTGTGTTTACTTGACAGTTTTCGTGACACAGACCACTGATGTTATAAATTGCCTTGATTAGTTCGTTTGAATTGGAGTTTTGTGACGACACAGGTTTTGGACCAGCACATTTGAGCCACGCAATTTATCGAATATAATTAATAAATGCGTAAGTGTCTCTCTAAAGTTTATTTGTCATTCAATTACTTCACTATTGATCAGTTATCTATATATATATAAATTAATTGCTCTTCGTTAGTCTCGCTAAAACTCGAGAACGTCTGGACCGATTTGGCTAATTTTGGTCTTGAATTACTTATGAAAGTCCAGAGAAGGTTTAAAAGGTAGTTAAATACGAAAATGCTCGGAATTAAATAAATAAATAAAAAAAAATTGTTTTTCCTTTGATGTGTCCCCCGTCGGACGTATTCCTTTTGTTTGTTTTATGTTTATTTTATATAAAAGTTTAGGTCTTTTATTTATCGATTGAGGCACTACGAAGTCTACCGGGTCAGCTAGTTTTAAATAAATAATAAGCGTTGCATAAGTATTGCGTACCTCCCATTTTACGGCGGCCATCTTCAACGATCACATAGTTGCATTACAACTATTTAAAATGAAAGTAAATTACATTTAGAATTCAACTACAGACACTAAGTAACGACTTAAGGTCCAAGACAAAAGATCGTGTTTAGCATAACAGAAACTTGCTTGGAGTTTTATCTCGCAGGTTTTCGGCGTAACTGATATCTTAGTCCTCGAGGGACGAAAACTTTATTAGTTGAAATGTCGGACAAGGCGCTTGGCAGAGACGAATGCTATGTCCAGAAAATTTATAAGCGTTTGCGGCTTAGCTGTGTGTTTACGAACCACGGTACCCACAATTTAAATATTCATGTTCTAATCTTTTCTTTATCATATGCATGAGATTAAGCCTTTTCAGGTAATACTGTGTTGTGTGCTTAAATTAACAATTTTAAAGGATACAGAAGCAAAATACCTTTGCGAATATTGTTAGAGACAATAAAAATAAGATTTATGGATTGTCTCTTAAAATTATATTACTTACGTAGCAGTTTAGATGAAGTTACAGTATTAGTCTTTCTAGTATATCGTATACTAGGTTTCAAAAAGACGCTTATATAGATTGTAATACTGGAATGTCTGATATATATTCTTGAACCCACTGAGTTTCTCGCGTGATCATTTTAGTAGATCGCGATTTCGATCCGGTCGTAGACTCCGTGAAGTACTGTTCTTGCTAGGGTAGATGTTAGCAAATCCTTTTAGGCTAAGCTCCGTGAGTCATGACGAAGATTAGCCTTTTGAGGCTTTGAGGATTCAAATAAACTCGCGCGCACACGCACACACACCCACACCCACATTTGTTATATATAATTGGTAGTATTATGGTATACAAAGTGCTTTTTATGGAAGAGCGGAGTCTCCTAGTACAGGCTTGCACGCTTAAAAGGAGACTCCAATCATTGTATTGTTTTGACTCGCTTTTAAAAATACAGTATTTTTATATTTTGTATTTGTATTTTGAGGCTACTAGTAGGTAAGCAAAAAAGAAATACATTCTTGAAATCAGATCTAGTAATTTGGATGGTGTTTTAAGAACATAGTTGATTTAAAGGGCCTTTGGTCTAACCTCGTTCACTGTAGACCATGGACATCGCAGCACGAATGCAGACATTCATTTAAGACATGCGGCATTTCAATTATATTTGAACCCTTGTTAGCGATCATCATTTAAGGACTCTTCTCCTCCAATTTTCGATAAAGTTAATTCTCTCTCCTTTTTATGTTAAAGGCCCTTTGGAGCACTAGAGTCGGTAAAAATCATTAAACTTCGTTCCTTGATACGAAGCTTATTGTACTGCAATGCTTGCTCCGTTAACGAAAAAGCGTTTCAAATCATTTAATTTTAAAACCGTCAGTAGTAATATTGGAATCGTAGTAAAAATCGGACCGAGAAACGCGAGCCGGCCATCCGTTAAACTTGAGTAAAAAAGAACTACATTTCGCTAACCAGATTAGGTTTGACTGCAAGAGAAACTTGGCAGTAAAAAGCGGTGTGCTTTTTGCATTTAAATATTGTGAATTTAAAAGGAGGGCTGAATAAACTGTTTTATTATTCATGTGTGTGTTCTTTTTTTTTATTAAGTGGATAGACAACCTCACGGTCCACCTGATGTTAAGTGGTTACCATGGACATCAAAAACGTTGTGTCGTCGAAGTGTGTAACATAGAAGCGTGAAAATACTAAATTCCATCGATTGAAACTGCAAGGATCGTATGCAACGCACGCGATAAAATATGTGCCAAAAAGTGCACTCCTGTTTTCAAAGTTTTTTTTTTGTATCTTTCTCCCTTCGACTCGAACACGCAAAAAGTTTTGTTCGCGGAGTAAAGCGTCTTTTTTATTCCCCTGTTTGCGTTCCAGGGCTTGGGAATACTTTCGTATCGCCAGCGCCTAAAAAGTATGACAGGTGCGTAAAAAACAAAAAGAATCACAGTCTGAATTCGCAAAAACTCTACCGCATGATGCTGGATATTCACGGCCTGACGATTCTGATTCTAAGCTTACAACATAATGTTTGTTTCTTTTATAAAATTCATTGTAGTTGATCTTCTATTAGAACTTCCATTGTGTTAATGCATTTACATTAATGTAAATTGTTACCGGGGCCCATGGACATCAACAACGTAGTGTTGTCGAAGTGTGCGACATAGAAGCGTTAAAATGCTGAATTGCATCTATTGAAAACTGCAACAGTTATATGATGTAAAAATTTCATCTTACTGGGTGTGAACCCATGAGTGATTATTAAAGTATTCTTTTTTTTATTGCTAAGGTGGGTTGACGTGCTCACAGCCCACCCGATGTTAAGTGGCTTCCAGAGCCCATAGACATCTACAACGCAAATGCGCCACCCACCTTGAGATATAAGTTCCAAGGTCTCAGTACAGTTACAACGGCTGCCCCACCCTTCAAAGCGAAACGCATCACTGCTTCACGGCAGAAATAGGCAAGGCGGTGGTACCTACCCGTCCGGACACACAAGAGGTCCTACCACCAGTTCATTTTAGTGTACTTATATAAATCAGGAACGACACAATAAAGTGCTTGTTAGTAAGAAACGATAAATTCAATTTTATTCGTATACAGACAATACATAGATTGACATCCAAGAACCATTTGCTGAGAAAACAATGTGACGTCAAACTTGAACCCTTTCTCTTAGTTCCGAGGGTAGTTGTAAAACAATTATCGCCAAACTGACAACGTGTTGCCCATTATTTGAACAGAACTTCAAAATCAACCTATTATTAGGGGATATTTGCGATTGTGAACATGCCGTAACAAGCTCGCCAACAAGTCTGATAGTGAATTCGCGCTTTTCCTTGCGTAACCTGACAATGGGCGGGAACACACTGCGCCGGCACAATTAAAACTTGTCTCATTAATAACAGGAGATTTAGGTTGCCTCCTCGGAGAGTCGACTGTGTAACTATGGCCTTGCGAAATGACGTATTTGTAGCAAGTTTGATAGTGAGTAGTTGATGAATGTTTCAATACACGGTACCGAGCGATCTATGCGTGAAAGTTTTGCGCTAAGATTCTAAATGTGAAATTTGAGAACGTTTTCAATAAATTAAAATTAACCTGATGTCTTATAAGTAATTGTTATATAAAATAACTAGCTGTACCCGTCCGCTTCGCTGGGCATTTAAAATTAACGTTATCATTTCTCACCCCCAGAAAGATTCTCATCATTAACGCCCCCGCAACTGGTGTAGGGAGTCCAACACTCATACAAATATTAGCCTATCCATTAAGTACATGTATTTTCTACATGGATACCAAGTTTCAAGTCAATCGGATGCATGGTTCAGTAGTTATAACGGAACATCCGTAAAGACCACTGTAGATTTATATATTAGTATAGATATCAATCAATAAACCTATTATAATAAAATAAGTGTATCTAAACCTAAAAGCCGGAAGAGGTAATTTATTCGAGTTTGAATAGTGGGGCAGCCGTTGTACTGTAGATCTGAGACTTGTCTCATGTGTCAAGATGGGTTGTGTCATTTTCGTTGGAGATGTCTATGGGCTCCGGTAACCACTTAACACCGGGTAGCCCGTGAGCTCATCCAACCAACTAACCAATAAAAAAAGAAATTAATATGAAATTGTTGTGTTGGTAGTGTTCGACTTTCCGAGGGATGATTATTAAAATAAACTTGGATTAGAAAAACTTGTATATTAAAGTAAAAAATCAATAATCTACGGATGCTGTGTCACTTATGACAAGGGTATCATGACAACGGATTTGCGTATTACAGCGCTCTCTAGTGACGGTTTTAGGAGTTGGAAAAAACAGGGTGAACATTCCGCCCACCATGAACTACAAAAGTTCATAGCCAACAATGAGGCCATCAAATTTTACATGTACAATTAACATCTCCATGAAACCGTAACATCTTAACCTAATAGTAATCAATAAAGAACTGCTCAACATGAACTAATATAAATTACACATTAAAGAAACCATAATAACGACAAAGTTCAGTCAAGGGTTGCTTTTAAACAATTCGTACTTACTTACAACTAAACAATAACAAAATACTTAATAGCTGATGCATCCAAAGATACATTTAAGTTACATACATTGCATGAAATATCTACAGTTATTCAGGTAAGTAATGTTAAAAAGCGATAGGCAAAATGCAAAGTTTGGAGACTGGTCTTACAATTTTAGATTTCTTACATTTGATAGTACCCTTGTGACATTATCTGGAAGTCAGTATGCTCTGGTACGACCTTGACCATTCGATACATCTTAACTATGTCCGCTGCGAAACATATAGGATAAGTACGCCATTTCATAATTATGTGTCGTAACTCTGGTTGAAGCCTTGGACCTACCAATAAATCATTGTTCAATGACTTGCCGCTGGTACCCTTACACGAAGCGTCGAAAACAACGCCGACCTTCGTTGTACTTTTGTCCTCGCGAACAACCAACTGCATGATGAGGTAGATAAACGCATCCTGGCTTAGCAGCTTCTTGTTTGTCATTAATTACTTCTATATGATTCATAGCCAGGTGGCTACATTTATTACCTTGGATTATTCTTGCTTCAAGAATGGATTATTTTCAAGTTTCTTCTTGAGCAAGTGGATTGTTGTCGCGAAAAGGAAGACCTACAACATAACGACCCAAACTGTCCCTAGTTGTAGTGGATTCAAAGTATCTTTCACAGGATTCTTCTTCCTTGGATAAAAGTGGATGATGCTAGTCAGTTTCAATCTCCCAGAACTGACGCAGCAAATCATTGATTGAGTTGTCATGGGTATGTGCGCTAATAATGTAAGGAGTATCCCCACTAACTTAAACTCGGCCCGACAGGATCCATCCCAGCTGTGTATTTTGAGCTGTCAAGGTTCCAGGTGGATTTCTCAATATGCCTTCTGACAAAACCTGACCATACACATCAGCGCCCAGTAGAAGATCTATATTGCTTGGTGTACCATATCCTGGATCAGCCATCTGCAATTGCAACAATTCCGGCCAATCCTGTAATTGAATTTTCTGTGAAGGAAGAGTGGATGTTAGGCAGTTTAAAACATAGGCTTGAACGGGATAGCTAAAAGAGTTATATGTGGACTGTACTTTAAATTGAACCATATGTTTTACTGAAATACTAGATTTTTCTCCTCCTAAACCAGATATGGTACTTAGAACTGGCAACCTTCAAAGCTGCAAAAGTTGAACTGCGTGTTCACTAATAAACGAGGCTTGAGAGCCCTGATCCAACAATGCCCTAAGTGTGTGATACATACCCTTGTTGGATACATAAACTAATGCGCTAGCTAACATTACTTGACTACTTGATCTCATTTCACTGTTAGAAAAATGGCTGACAACACGCTCCACGTGATCCGCTGCCTGCGGTTCTTGTGCTGGCTCCCGCTGTTGATTAGTGGGCTGACTAGGACCCGCCAGGGTCGGATTGTGAGTGCCGCCTTCCTGGTGCAGCAGCGAGTGATGACGTTGGCCACAGCACCGACAAGCCGTGCGTCGTTTGCACTGTGTTACCGAATGGTTAGCTCCGAAGCAATTGAAACACAGTTTTCTCTTCTGGATGAAGTCCCGGCGATTCCCGATGGCTTCTTGTACAAATTTCTTGCATTGATAAAGCAAGTGATGTCCCGAACAGAATGGGCAGGATACAGACGTCGTCACGCTGAACACCTTCGGTTTATCCGCTGCATCTTTGCCTCTAAACTCTCTTCTTTGGTTTGGTTCTAAAAACTCGAGTGCTCGATATCTTGATTCCAGGAATGATTGGAACTCGCTTAGTGTAGGCAATCGATCAGCCTGTTCGCTTAGTTTTTGTTCCCATTGTTTCTGGGATTCATTATCCAATTTTATTGTGATGAGATATATAATCAGGATGTCCCATGTCGATACAGGTATACCAAGGTTAGATAAAGCGTGCAAGCAATCATTTGTCGTATCGAGTATTTGTTTAACACCGTTGGATGACTCTGAAGATAAAGCCCTTTGGCCCACCAGCCTGGCCAGAATGCTGTTCGCGATGTAACGTTTGTTATTGTACCTTTTGTTTAATAGCTATATTCGTTATTTTCGCATCCCAATATAACATTCTGGTGATTTTCTTCAAACTAACCAGTGTTGTTCCAATAATTGCAATCTCGTTTCGATATATTCCCTTGTTATTCTAGACGCAGGTGACTTTTTGAAATTAATCTTTGCCTTAAATATCTTATTTTGAATATCGGTTTTTTAATATAACTGTCCGGGCCCATTCTTCACATTCACTAGTACTTAGCAACGAAATAGTTTTGTGTTAATTACGGTTTGTAACATTCTTTGCACTTAAAATTGTTGTTTATCATTAGTTGTTTTCTTATCCGGCTCGAAGGACCATGTTCGACTTTCCGAGGGATGATTATTAAAATAAACTTGGATTAGAAAAACTTGTATATTAAAGTAAAAAATCAATAATCTACGGATGCTGTGTCACTTATGACAAGGGTATCATGACAACGGATTTGCGTATTACAGCGCTCTCTAGTGACGGTTTTAGGAGTTGGAAAAAACAGGGTGAACAGGTAGCCTACAAGACCGCCTTTTTGTAAGACGCCCTACAGTCAGTAATAAAGTCCATGTTTTCAGTTTTTTAAAGCTTAATAATGTTTTTAATGTTTAACTCTAACTTGTAAATTAGTACATACTTTATAGGTATGCTCGCAAATCGCAAATTGACCTTGGCTTTTTTCACTATGTAATTCATTCGAGTGCAGAGGCTTTGGCAATTCCTTGTCTTTGTAGTAGCTTAACTGAAATTATAATTAGAACGCTTAATCTTTATAAGAGATTCCCTTCAGGGTGTATGTATAAATATATATGTGTATATGCTGAAGAATGGGCCGATATCTTCATTATTTCTTAACATAGTGGACGTATGGTGGATAGTCGTGCAAAGAGATTCCGGAACACGATACGACGACAGTTCCGAGATGTCTTCATTCTTCGCCTTTAAGTCAGGCAATGAATATGCTTCGATTCCACTCGACACCTTGGCTTTGCCGAAACACACCACCAGAAGTTAGCCGATTTTTGACGAGTAGTTGTGGCTCACATTCACTAGGCGACACGCTTTCGCTTCATTTGTCGTGTCCGTATGCGACTGTTGCGTGGACTGTATATCTATAGATCGCTAGTTCATATCCGACTCGAAGGACCATATTGTGTTACGTTTTCCAGCCGGTGTTGTGTTTTTTAGCCGTCAAGAACAACAGCCACATACGAGTATATACTTAAATTAAAATTCTACTCGTTGTCTAACAGTTCTCAATTCTAAAACTGGTTGAGTTTAACATGGTATTTTTATGAACAAAAATATTCACAACACTCTATTGCATACCAGCCGAACAAAAATTGAACAGAAATTCGTGTCGCGTTAGCGTTTTTAATACCGACCGTTTCACAGTGAAATATTATCAGAAGCGAGCTGTACCCCGGTTTATCGTCGACTTGGAAGTAATTTATTTAATGAGCGAAGCATCGTTCCTAGCGTTGGCACTCTCGTCCGGATTTACGCTGGATGAAGTTTATTGGGTGAAGACTTATTTCAACTATGTAGTTATAAATAATAGCTTCTCTTTCGATTTGAGGAAATGCTCTTAAGTCTTACATTTTGAGAGGTTTAATTTTGACATCATGGCGAAATGGCTGACGAAGTATTTATTATATTGGAGCTATGTAGGGTCAACTATGTGCAGTTAAAGAGTCTAGACTGTTTTATGGGATGATTTTGCTAATTATTTAACCATGTAACTGCGTCATGAATGTAAGGCCATAGCTGGAAGTAAACATGGAAATACCACGCTGCCCGGTAGTAATATATCGGTGTTTAAACCAATGACCCTCAAAAGTAGCTACAACTAATTGAATTTTTTTTTTTATTACATGGATGGGTGGACGAGCTCACACTCCACCTGGTGTTAAGTGGTCACTGGAGCCCATAGACATCTACAACGTTAATGTGCCACCCGCCTTGAGATGTAAGTTCTAAGGTCTCAGTATAGTTACAACGGCTACCCCACCCTTCAAACCAAAACGCATTGCTGCTTCACGACAGTAATAGGCGAGGTGGTTGTACCTACCCGTGCGGGCTCACAAGAGGTCCTACCACCAGTAAAAAAGGGGGGATTATTACGACGCTGAGCAATGATGGAACAAAAAGTTTTTAGCACATTGCTATATAATTTCATACTATGACATAAAATTTCATCCACACACTTGTTTCAAGGAACTTTCAACCCGCTGGTACGACTACAATTCTAAACGTTTGAATTTTCATATCAGTAGCCAAAGCAAATAAACACAATGGAACACGCTGCGTTACACAAGTAGAATTGTGTATTGAAATGTATTCGTGTTTGCGAGTGCATATCGCCGGCAAACACATAAGCTACACGGATTGAACTAGTAGGTCAACACGCTGAGTTCCGATGCTGCGTAAATCTTGGATGAAGCTTCACTAAACCAGCGATTTGATGCATCGGTAAATTCATATTCATATTTGTAGGCAGCGGCTTGGCTCTGCCCCTGGCATTGCTGAAGTCCATGGGCGACGGTAACCACTCACCATCAGGTGGGCCGTATGCTCATCTCCCTACAAGGTTAATAAAAAATAAAAATAAAATTATATTCCCTTAGTCGGTTCTTACGACTCCCTGGGATAGTATAGGTATGGTGACATTTTTTTTTCCCTACCTATGCTGATAGCCTTGAGAGGCTATTTCAGCTTCACCATAATATGTAGGTGAGCTCACGGGGCTCAAACCGGAAGTGTTGCTAACACTGGCCTTAGCAAGAGCAGTGCTTTGCAGAATCTAACACTGGATCCGAAACGCGACCCACTAAGAAGAGCCGGCGAGAAACTCAGTGGGCGACGGTGACGTATTGTATTTCTAATATTATAAACGCGGAAGTTTATAAGAATGTATGGCTGTTTATTTGTTACTTTCACGCAAAAAAGCACTAAATAAATTATGATGAAATTTTACAATAATATAACTCACACATCAGAATAACACATAGGCCATAGAAATACCAAAAATATATCCATAAGTGTAAAGTAAGAAGGAAAAAATCTGCCATCTGTGAGCTATTTTGAACATATTATGTATTTATATACATCTTATTATCATTCTATGAATATAAGAGAGATTAGATTTTTACTTTGTTACATTCTTTTTTTGTTGTGTTTTTTACTGTCAGGACGAGATTTGTATAGAAGAAAATGCAATAAGATTAATAATAATAAATTACTGTTTCCGAAGCAAAGCGAGGGCGGGTTGCCAGTGCTAAATCTTTCTATGAATGTTCCAATTTAATGGCCCCAAATGGCGTAGTCGCTTACATTAAATACGGAACACAATCCGATCGGGCGGCATCGCGTGCCGTGGCAACTTAATGGACTATTAGTAGACATACTCTATCACATAATGTAAGGAGAATGTATGAGCACGAACGATGCAGTGATTAAGATGTTCATGTGTATAGAAACGGTGCGAAGATATCAGAGATCCATTTTTTTGTTGTCATAACAATGTTGTTGCTGTTGAATAGAAATTAATACAGGGTGTAGAAAAATCGTAAAATCAGTCGTAATACTGCTGCAACTTGAATAAGATTTTTTTTATATAAATTTCCTACCTATTTACTGGTAGCCTAATGCCCGGACAGGCAGGTGACCACTGTCGCCCCTGCTGCCCCTCCAGAGTTCTGTCTCGGGTGAGATCGGACGTTCGGATGAGAGTGCAGGGGAGTCGTTAAGTGGGTGGCGTTGGCAGTCACATATACATATATATGCATCTCGCGAGGATTCCAGCAGCCCAAAAATTCCCATTCCCTTTCTTGGGCCAATAGGGCGGGCCCAAGTACAGCCACATGCGTTACCTTGTGAAATCGACCGTGTGCGGCAACTGATTTTTATTGTATTACATTGCGTCATAAAATATCGAATTTAAAAGCCAAGTCATGCGTATTATTATTATAAGAGGGATTTTGCAACGCATTACTTTTACTGTATTCTTTTCGAAAATAAATATATGGTAGTCAGAGTTGGGATACAGTGTGGTTGTATATTACTATGTGTACAAGTCAAACTTTGCTCTTTGAGGCTTGACCTGTTCAAAAAGGAGCTGGAGCTCTCCCTGCCTCTTGTCAGGTATAACTGACTCTAAAATTCCGTTAAAAGCCAATTATAGATAATAAATTGGTTGTATTACGATCTGTTTATTGTGTTACAATGCTTTTGTGTGCCGATGCAAAGTATTAAATAAATATTATTTTTCATTCAATTTAGGAGAATCGTTTTCAGATTTTTCGTTTGAAATTCGTGTACAATAAATAATTTATATTGAGAATTTCATTTGAATATATCGTAACGTTCAGTAATGGAGGAATTAATCCCGAAAATACACAAACTTCAGTATTGTTGAATTTTGATTTCCATTTAAATTTAAATGCGCTTTCTGTCTAACGCCGAAATGAATTACGGCCTTTCAGTATAAAAAAACGTATTTTCACTGAGTTTTTTTTTCTAATTTTCATTTTTCATGCGCCTGTACCAGTGAAGTCAAATTTTTTATTTTTTTTTATTGCCCATGTAGGCAGATGAGCATACGGCCCACCTGATGGTGAGTGGTTACCGTCGCCCATGGACTTCAGCAATGCCAGGGAGCAGAGCCAAGCCGCTGCCTACCGAAAATCTTAAAGTACCTCATAGAATCCCTAAAAGTTACAGCGATTAATAAAACATCGCGCATCAATGGTTCACTGTCGGCATATGTGTTGTTAGTGGTGGAACAAAAGACCGTATCTTGTATTATGTCTATAGTTCCCCTTACTTATTATGGTATAAATAATCCGTCTCTATAATTATCAAGATAAGCCTGGTATTTTATAATTATCTTAAAGATAATATTGTTACGCCCTAGGGTTCGGAATAAATAAATAAATGTTCCACCAAAGTACAATTAAAAACTGTATTCAACACTTAAACATTTCACAAACACATTAAAACTCTCAATTCGCTTCTTCCGCTTCGCTTCAGGTGATCCGCTCGCTGTTTCGCTTCGAGTAGTTCCGATCACTGACTGACTGCGTGCCATCTCTACAACGCTTTTATAGCCGATACCTCATCCCTAGAATTATCGAGAATATTCCACACATCTCTAGTAGTAGTTCACGCTATCTGACAATAGATGGCGTTGTAGTTCTTGAGCGTTCTAGGTGCTACTAGATCCTTCGATATTCGTTCGAATATACGGCGATAGATGGCGTTACTCTTACCGGCATAACAATATGTTAGTGACAGTTTTATCAATTTATTTATTATTTTACCTGATGAGAAGACGACTTCACTGTAAATACTAATAGGCTATCGTTAAATCATCCGCGTCGATGTTAAAACAAAAATAATATTCTTATTATATTATATCCACACACTTGGAATTATGAAAGAAATCTTGCGACCTTTAAATCTATCTGTATCTATGTTTTTTTTAGTGCTTCGATGAGTGGACGAGCTCACAGCCCACCTGATGTTAAGTGGTAACTGGAGCCCATAGACATCTACAGCGTAAATGCGCCACCCACCTTGAGATATAAGTTCTAAAGTCTCAGTACAGTTACAACGGCTGCCCCACCCTTCAAACCGAAACGCATTACTGCTTCACGGCTGAAATAGGCAGGGGGAGGTGGTACCTACCCGTGCGGACTCACAAGTCTTTACCGTTCAAATTAATCGATATAAAATCTATCTTAACATGAAAAAATTTACAAATTAAACATAAATATTACAAGCCGATCCGCTGAAACGAAATTTTCAAGAGGCCTATTTTAACTTGTAAACTTTATTCATTAAATTCTTAGTGTTGAAGAGATCTATTCGAGGCACCTGCTGCCCTATCCGATATTAATTGTTTAATGAATAATTTATGAGTTATGTCGCCGATCAGCGGGATTAGTGGAGGCTGTCATTAGGCGGTGTCGTTTACGGGAAATTCACCGGGTGACTCGCGTTAAAAACTCGGGTTCAGCACAGTTTTTGTAACATTTTTTTTTATTGCTTAGGCAGGTGGGCGAGCTCACGGCCCACCTGGTGTTAAGTGGTTACTGGAGCACCACCCACTATGTTTTATAATATATAAATAAAATTAATTTAAAATAAATATTTTTTTATAAATAATTAATGTTTATATTATTATAATATAATAATATGTAATATTTACTGTATGCGTTAGGTTTGTGTTCCTAATTCTTCTTTCCTTCTGCGGGCCTACTGGAAGAGATTTCGACATGAAATAAGTAGTGCCCTTTTCTCTGTATCCTTATTGTCGTGTTCCTTCTAACAGCTGTGTGTACAAAATATATTAAACAAATAAAATAAATAAATAAAATAAATTTATTTCACTACTTTTTTCGGGTTTGACGAAGCGTAGACTAATTAAAATTCGGTCATCCGTTACCACAAAAACTTGAAAGTACTCGAAACATTTCTAATAATATGATGACAAAAAAAACGGGAGTTATCTAATTAAACTATAACGCTGCTTTCTATAACACTTCTTCAAGTGATTATGGATTTTAATAGTATAGCTTTCTTGGAATCACACATGTAGTTTAATGTCCTAAGTAGATGTTTTTCTATTATATACTATTCTCGGAATCGTTCACACTATTATTTTCACTAAATATATGAAAATAAATCAATCAATTTAAAAATATATTTGAAGCTAACCGTGTGCTGACAATGGTTACGGAAATAACGTAATTTAAATCAGTAAAATCGGTACAAATATTTACATGTGATGCTGTATCATGCATATTACGATTTAGTTAATAAACGCAGACAAATTATTAGTCTACATACCAAGACCTTTGTCCCCCCTTGATACCTGAAGTCGAAGAATCCATTGAATAAACGACATCCACAAAACTGCTAACCAGTGCTTTTAAGCTAGAAACTAGAGGAGGGCTTTAGAAGTCATGTGGAAGTTAACATTAACGGCCGTCTGGTGTAGTGGTAAGTGACATGGCACTACGTAAGGTGGTCGCGGGTTCGAATCCCGCCAAGGGAAGATATTTGTATGATAAATATAAATGTCTTTTCCAGGGTTATGGATGTATCCCGGTCGTGGACGAGCTTGCAGCGCGCACTCTGCGTGCTGTGGGTCTCGTCTGCGGGGGAGTTGCTGGACTTCGACCGGGCGCGTCCGTAGGTGGCGGATCACGGGCCTCTGGGCAATAGTCACAGGGGCATCGCTCCTTCTCTCTCGTTATGTTACGGCGGGAGAGATTGAGCGACGCGGACCAAAACCAGCATCGGGGGTTACACGCTCTCCTCCCCCTTCACTTGCTGAAGGGTGGTTCTCCTGGAGATGCGAGGGCCTCCACTTTTTCCCTCTTTTCCTTGTTGTTTTATTGTTTTGTTCACACTGTCCTTTGGTTATTTTTATTTATTTATTAATTTAATTTAAGTTTCAATCTGTCTCTTTCTCTTCTTTTGTTTCCGTTCATTGTTTTATTTTACACGATTTTCTATTCTTCTTCTCCTGTGGTTTTATTTTGATTTTATTTGGTTTTATTTTTATCTTCTTTCCTTTTATACCCAATTCTAAGCTCTGACACCCGGCGAGAGAATGAATGGCTGGTGGGCGACCAGTCGCTAGGGTGTCCCAGGGAACCGAACCCTGGGTTAAAAAATATATAAAAAAGATATAAATGTAATGGCTAGTTTTAAAAAGATACTACCCCAGGAGGGTACCTCCCGCTCCGCGGGGGGAGAATCCCTCCGTGCGGCCGACTCGTCGGACGCACGCTGCCCCACGTACTCTGGGGGGGGCAAAAACTGCCTAGACGTCAGGTCCGGGAAGGACGGAGTTCAGAGGAAGATGTCCGAGAAGGACCTTGAAGTAAGCTCCTTAAGAGCCAATGTCGTGTCAGACGATGACATGGCCACAGTCGGTTCGGCCCAATCGTCGACCCGCTCGTCGCCGACACGACGACAGCGGAAAAGGGTCCTTAATATAAGCTCAGACGGGTTGAGCAGCAGCTCCGGTTCGGAGGCTCAGGGCCCGTCAGTTGCGAAGCCCAGAGCCGTGACGCCATCAAAGCGTGGAAGGGGACGCCCTCCGACCACGAGGCAGTGCGTTAGCATGGCTGCTGCCAGGAAGGCGTGCCTTAGGGCCCATAGAGAGGAGAGGGAGTTCACAGAGAGCGCGCGCACCACGCGCCAGAAGAAGAGAGCGGCTGAGGGATCTGTCCCTAAGCCTGATGCCGAGCGTAGGCTCCATCAGAGTGCTGAGGTGGCTCTGACGGTGGCCGCCAAATCTAGTAGCCCGAAGGGCACGTATGTGCGTGCATTGAAGGAGTTGGCGGCCACCGTCAAGGAGGCCACGGAGGACCTTGTGGGCCGCACCGCAACTGAAGAGGCTGAAAGACTGCGTGCGATCAACGCCAAGCAGGAGCAGGAGATCCTACAGCTTCGCAAGGAGCTTGATGAAATTAGGAGGGAGCTGGCTACGGTCTCGCAGGTGCTAGGAAATGCACCAGCCGCAGCCCCGGCCCCAAACACCGAAGAAGAAGAGGAGGAGTTGCGCCTCCAGCGCATTATGCGAGCTGTCGGCACGATGCTCGACGCTCGCTTTGCGGGGCTGGAGGGACGGCTTCTACCGGAGCCGCGAATGCGACCATCGCTAGCGGCGGACAGGCGGAAGAGCCGCGAAAAATCACCGGACCCTCCTATGGTCGTAGACGCTACACTGAATTCGGCACCATTATTGAAACCAGTGCCACCTACAACATCGGCGAAAAAGAGGATACGAGGCCCCAGAAGAAAAGCCACTGCGCAAGTGGCTCCACCTGGAACGCCCACCCTCCTCCCGGCTCCAGCTTCCTTGATCGAGAGCTGGTCAACGGTCACCCGTAGGGGCACTCGGCCGAGGGAGGGAGCAGTGAGGACGGTTCCAGTGGTAGCACCCGCTGAAGCGGGAAAGAAAAACCCGTCCTCTGCAAAGAGGAAAGAGAAAAAGCTGCGTCCTCCGCGCTCTCAAGCTGTTGTGCTCAAGCTGCAGCCGGAGGCTGTAGAAAGAGGACTCACATACCGCAGCGTACTCGCCGAAGCGAGAGCCAAGGTGGACCCCGGGGCACTCGGAATCCCCATCCAGCGCATCCGGTCTGCAGTGACTGGGGCCAAGGTGTTGGTAGTGGAAGGTGCTGATCAGAGCGCCAAGGCTGATCTCCTGGCCCAAAAGCTTCGTGAGGTTCTGTCCGCGGAGGGGGTCATCGTGACCCGGCCAGTGACGACTGCAGCCATCCGCATCAGCGGGCTGGATGACTCCTTGACGCCGGAGGAAGTAGCCGCTGAGCTCGCCCGGATTGGCGAATGCACTCTTGAAGCGGTGAAGATCGGAGAGATCAAGTCTGGCCCAAGTGGGATGGGTCAGGTGTTGGTTCGGTTGCCCGTCGCTGCCGCGACGAAGGTCCTCGCCGTACCGAAATTGAGGGTCGGTTGGAGCGTGCTCCGCGCTCATCTACTAGAGGCTAAGAAGCTACAGTGCTTCCGATGCCATGAGCTAGGGCACGTGAGCGCTCGATGTCCGTCGTCGGTCGACCGCAGCCGTGATTGTTACCGGTGCGGCCAGACCGGCCACGTAGCGTCCGGCTGCTCTCTGGCGCCACACTGTGCTGTATGTGCCTCTGCCGGCAGACCGGCGGATCACGTCTCCGGGAGCAAGGCTTGTGCCAAGTCCCCGAGACCGAGACCTAGAAGAGGAGCTTCCGCTGCGCTTGAGAATGCGCGGAGGCAGCCCGGTACGGCTATGGAGACATCGAATGACGCCCTGTTATGACAGGTGTCCTTCGATTCCTGCAGGGGAATCTCAATCACTCTGCCAGAGCTCAGGACCTTTTGTTCCAGAGCATGGCAGAGGGGTTGACCCATCTTGCGGTGGTCGCCGAGCCGTATCGGGTTCCTTCGAGCCCCGATTGGGCAGCCGATTTGGAGGGCCGAGTGGCTATCATCCGACGTTGTTGTGTAGGTGCTCCGCCCAGGTTCGACGTTGTCGAGAGAGGTTGCGGCTTTGTTGCTGTCCTCTGGGCCGAGGTATTCATATTGGGAGTGTACTTCTCCCCAAACAGGACGCTCGCCGAGTTTGAGGTTTTTCTCAGCGAGCTCAGCCGCGTCGTTGGGAGGTCGCACTCCCAACGGATACTCGTTCTCGGGGACCTTAACGCCAAGTCATTGGCTTGGGGATCCTCGAGGACGTGCCCCAGAGGTAGGGCGGTGGAGGAGTGGCTGGTCGGAAGCGGTCTTCTCGTCGTCAATCGTGGCGCAGAACTCACGTGCGTGCGACGTTTGGGCGGGTCCGTGGTTGACGTTACATTTGCCACGCCCGACGTGGCGAATCGCGTACGCGGTTGGGCCGTGATGGTCGGCGAGGAGACGCTCTCCGACCACCGCTACATTCGTTTCGGTGTCGCAGTGCCTCCGGCGGAGTCTATCCAGGGCTCTTCCTTGCTCGGCGGTGGCGGCGCGGGGGGTCCTCGTTGGGCCCAGAAGCGCCTCAACGTCGAGAGGTTGTGTGAGGCGGCTGTAGTCCAGGCATGGCGTCTTGACTCGCTTGGTGAGCCAGCGGACGTGTGCGAGGGGGTGGAGCATCTGCGCGAGGCGATGTCGCGGGTGTGCGACGCCGCTATGCCTCGCATTAGAGCTCTCGCTCCTAAACGCAGAGTCCACTGGTGGACTGAGGAGATCGCTAGCCAGCGCCGGTTGTGCGACGTCAGTCGTCGCGCATACCAACGGTATCGACGTCGAAGAACGCACCGGGACCCCGATGAGGAGGACCGACTGTACGAGGTGTACAGGATGGCCATAAGGGCCCTGCGCGTGGCTATCGGGGAGGCGAAGGAGGCTGCTTGGAACGACCTACTAACTTCGCTCGACTGTGATCCGTGGGGGCGGCCCTACAGGCTGGCGCGCAATGTGCTCCGCCCTTGGGCCCCCCCGCAACCAGCACCCTGCCGCCGGAGACATTGCAGCGGGTAGTCGGGGGTCTGTTTCCGGATTTTACCGGGACGGCCTTCGTCCCCCCTGTGATGACGACGATGCGGGTTGCTGATGGCGGGGAGCCTGCGGACGTTTCGCAGGCGGAGTTTGAATCGGCTGTGCAGAGGATGCGGGCGAAGCGCACGGCTCCCGGTCCCGATGGGATCTCGTCCCGAGCGTGGGCGCTCGCCTTGACGGGCGATGGTTTGGGGCCTGCTCTCCGAAGGCTGTTCAGCCGGTGCCTCCGTGAGGGCAGGTTCCCAGAGCCATGGAGGACTGGTCGGCTCGTCCTTATTCCTAAGGAGGGTCGGCCACGTGACGAACCGAACGGGTACCGCCCAATCGTCGTGCTGGACGAGGCCGGTAAGCTCTTCGAGCGCGTCATCGCTAATCGCCTTGTCCAGCACCTGGAAAACGTTGGGCCTGATTTGGCTCCTAACCAATACGGTTTCCGGAGGGGTCGCTCGACCGTGGACGCGGTCTTGCGTGTCCGCCATCTCTCCGATTGTGCGTGCTCCGAGGGGGGCGTGTTGTTGGCTGTGTCGATTGACATCGCCAACGCCTTCAACACGATCCCCTGGAGCACGATCGTGGAATCACTTCGGTTTCACCGCATCCCCAATAGTCTCCGCACCCTGATAGAGGACTACCTCTCAGGGCGGAGCGTGATTTTCCCCGAGAGAAGAGGATGGGGACGAAAAACGGTGTCGTGCGGGGTCCCACAGGGGTCGGTATTGGGACCACTCCTGTGGGACATCGGTTTCGACTGGGTCCTCCGCGGTGCTGGCCTGCGTGGCGTCGACGTGGTGTGCTATGCCGACGACACGTTGGTGACGGCTCGCGGAGCTGACTACAGGACCGCAGCGATCCTTGCAACGGCGGCGGTCTCCACCGTCGTTAGCCGCATTCGGAGACTAGGCCTTGAGGTGGCCCTCCACAAGTCTGAGGCCGTATGCTTTCACCCGGTTCGGAGAGGACCCCCTCCGGGCGCGACGCTCATAGTCGGTGGAGTATCGATCGCTGTCCAGCCGAAGCTCAAATATTTGGGCATCGTGCTGGACAGTCGATGGCGCTTCGACCACCATTTTGGTGAGTTGATTCCGAGGCTACTGGGCATGGCAGGTGCGTTAGTCCGTCTTCTGCCCAACGTTGGTGGTTGCAGCGTCGGTGTCCGACGCCTGTACCTGGGGGTCGTGCGCAGTATGGCCTTGTATGGCGCTCCCGTGTGGTCGCCCACACTCTCCGCACGCAATGCGGCGCTGCTGCTCCGAGCTCAGCGGGCGCTCGCGGTGAGGGTCATCAGGGGGTACCGTACGATCTCCCGAGAGGTCGCCTGCGCCCTCGCTGGTTCCCTTCCTTGGGATCTCGAGGCCGAGGTATTGGCTACGGTATACCGGCGCAGGACACAGTCCCTGGGTCGGGGACGGATACCCGGCCTGTCGGCTGTCAGTCGGTGGAGGCGTGCTGCGCGTCATCTGGCGTACGCTAAATGGAGGGAGCGGTTGCTGGAGGAACTTCATCAAACCTCAGCCACCCGCCGGCGCACTCTCGAGGCCCTGGTGCCCGTGCTGGAGACATGGTCAGATCGGCGACACGGCGTGCTCTCCTTCCGCCTTACGCAGGTCCTCTCGGGGCATGGCTGCTTCGGGAGGTACCTGTGGAGGGTTTGCAGGAGAGAGCCACATCCGGGTTGTCACCAGTGCGGGCATCCGGATGATGACGCTCAGCACGCACTCGAAGCGTGCCCGCGTTGGGAGCACCCGCGGCGAGATCTCATCGCGGTGCTGGGGAGGGACCTCTCCTTGCGGGCTGTCATTGCCCGCATGCTAGAGGACGAGAGTTCGTGGGAGGCCATGGCCAGATTTTGCGACCTGGTCATGGCCTTCCGCGAGGCTGAGGAGCGCGAAAGGGAGTGGAATCCATCTTCGGCTCCTCAGCGAAGAAGGCGGGGTGGGCGACGCGGGCACGATGCTCCCGTTAATCTCCCGTAGGGACTGTTGGGTACTGGGTGCGGGGGCGCCCGGTGCTCTGCTGTCGGTTCCGTGGTGAGGCGGCGCAAGGTGGCTCCTATGCGCCACTCACGGTGTCTCCTGAGACGACGTCCTGCGGGATCTTCCCGGGGATTGGATCCCGTCCTATTGTCAGGATGGGTACCGGCGACGGCGAGCCTGCGGCGCGCATTGTGCGGTACCGTAGGTTTCGTGGAGTCGGAGTGGTGGAGCTCGATGGGGTTTAGTCGGTAGTCGGTTTTGCGGGGCGGGTCCTGCGTGGTAGACGCCGCGCAGCGCCTCGCGCGCCTTTCTCAAGGCGTAGTCTCCAGGTAGGAATTGGAAGAAGAGGAGGACTTTGGTCTTCCTCTTCTCCCTCTTCTTCTCTGGAGGCGCCGGAGTCCGACATAACCCGGTCTATTACCCCTCTCGACCGGGTATCCGTAAATGGATTCCCCAGCGTTAAAAAAAAAAAAAAAAAAAAAGGGTTATGGATGTATATTAAATATATGTATGTATATAATAAAAATCTTACATTTATTTCCGTTATCTGGTACTTGTAACACAAGTTCTTTACGAACTTATCACGGGACCAGTTAACGTGGAGTGATTGTTAGTAAATATATTATTTATTATTATATAACAAGTTAAGATCTGCATACCCATATGAATTTACTCTATGTTATGCATATAATCTATTTTAATAAAGCCAAACTAGGAATTCCCTTGTGTTATGGATACAGGAAACATATACGAGAATAATATCAAGCACGTTGTTTCCTCGAATAGCCAATATCATAACAAGGATAATAACTTGACTAGGATCCTGTACAGTCTGACAAGAGCACTAGAACATCGAAGCGATCAAATTTACTAGACGTAATAGCTAGTCGAACTGTTCTCCCGTGTAAGCTTTACCTCTTATGGTATCTAGCGCTTGTCATGTGTAAGTAGCTTTGGCCAGCACATATTTGGCATAATTGAGACATGAACTTAAGCCAGATTACCACACATCGCAATAGCAGTTCAAGATTAATACGTACAGATTTGGCACACTGAGCTAATTAGAACTAATATTGTATGAAACGAAAGCCTTGGTCCACAAATTTGAATTTAGATACTCGTTAGCTTCGCACCAAAGATGTTAGGGCTGGGCCTTAAGTTAAATAATATCCTTTAGGTTTTAGCTTTTAGATTTTAGCTTTTTTAAACAGGTTCATTTACGGTTTTTAGAATATGAATCAAGGAAAATCCTAATCAGAAACGACTAAGCGAATAGCTAAGCATACTTTACTAATGGTAGGGTGGTTTGTGAGCTGGCCTATTACCGCCGTGAAGCAGAATGCGTTTCGGCTTGAAGGGTTGGGTATCCCTTGTACTGGGTTCTATCTCAAGGCGGGTGGGGGACATTTACGGTGATTCATCCACCCAGATGGATCGAAGAGATATATTACTTAGATTAGATGCTTAGACAAGCATTAATGAATAAATAAATAAATATGCACTAGAAGTCACTGTCTTGTATTGCATCACTACACACTTCGAAAAATTTGGCGAGAATCTTAGCAGGCTGATACTATGGGCGAATCCTTACGTTGAACAAGTTAGATAAGTACAGTGACCTCTGCTTCAGCCACTGCTAGTGTTTTCGGGTTCAAAATATGTAAAGTGACGTCGAAGTGTCACAAAGTAGAGTTCCGATTCTGATTTGATATACTTACCAATGTTCCGAGAACACGATTATCGTGAAGGTCGGATCACGAAGCGGTAGAGCTCACTCTACTTGCAGATTATAGGATAAGCCCTGTCGAGAACAAACGTTTACCGCGCGTATATTATATAAGCCGCACGCTACAGCTTTGGCACACAGTCGAAGCTCGATAAGATTTCTGTTGTGCCCTCAATCGTTCGGTATTGTTTGTCAGCGCTCTACCAGATAAGTCATTCCGTTGTTTATAAATACCGCTATTTGCTAACTCAAAACATCGGTGCCGCTAGGTGCGTTGATAAAAATAGCTGCTAACTAACCAGCCATCCTGCCTATGTTTGCGGTGAAATTGGCCACTTCTTTCTGTTCTTAAACGTAGGACAAAAATTGTTTTTGCAGGATAGCCGTTGGAGCACCGTGCTACGAAAGGAATATCAATCTTAACGATGACTTACATTTAGAACCGATACATAAGTATCTAAATGAAGCGTCAGAACGCTAAATTCAAAAAGCGGCGCGACACGGTAACTCCTTTTTCCTGTCCGCTACTAATTAAATATTCAACCACGGTTCTGATCTATGTTTGTTTAACATAGATCGGAAATATGTCTTGTCGGATCCACTCTCGATTCTTCTAGACTCTTTAAGACTAAGACGAAGACTTTGGTGAGCGAACTAACCTATAGATACAACCCACTGAGTTTCTCGCTGGATCTTCTAAGTGGGTCGCGATTCCGATTCGGTGGTAGAATCTGCGAAGCACTAGGACTAGTGTTAGCACATTCTCTCAGGTAGATTCTCTTGAGCTCACATACCCGTTATAGCGTGGCTGGAATTACCTCTTAGACTACCAGTGAATAAATAGGTGGAAAAAAAGTACAAAAATTAAAAAAAAAAAGTCCGAAGTCGTAAATTAAACATGATAAATGTCGGATGAAGCCGTCAATTACATTTGCGACTCGCCAAAACTCAAGACGGTACTGTGTAGGAACGATACCTACTCAGTACTTGTATGGAAAATACAAAATCGCTTGCGCCGCCACGCCTCGATATCTCGCGATCTCATGTTTAAATTTTATTTTTGTGCAACCAAAAATTTCTGTATTTTTTATTTCTTATAACATTTAAATAAACTATGGTGAAGTGAAAAGACTTTAATACGAACTATAAAGAACTTGTGAGCTTCAACTGTATCTAGATTCTAATTGAATTCGGAAAAGCGTCGAATACAAGAAACTGAACGTGAAACCGCAATGACCGACGACAACGTTTCACGCTAAATTTGCCAATAAGATAGCGCAACGGTTTCATGGCTTGTAAAAAGCGATGAAAAGGCCCGACGAACGATGCGGGCCGACATGTATTATCAGACTTGTAAATAATACCGTTCCAAAACGATTAACATTTCGATTTAATGTGATATCGATGATTAAAAATATTTACGAACATATCGAAAATGCTTTCAATTTATTCAATTCATATGTTTCTGGTGTATTGTGAGCACGTACGCCTTGTTTTGTGATCGTACAACCGGCGTTACGTTGTTACCCGAGCTCATATCTATTGTTTTAAAAATGCCGCTACGTACTTAGAGCTTTAATTCGTAATTGTGTAGAGATATTGTGTTGATATTGTTGTGATATTCACATTTTGAGAGCTTCAGCTGTGTGCGAGCTATGTGCAAGTGAAGTAAGTTCTGAAGTCGTCGTGGCCTGAAGGATAAGACGTCCGATGTATTCGTGTTGAGCGATGCACCGGTGTTCGAATCTCAGGCGGGTACCAATTTCTCTAATGAAATACGTACTCAACAAATGTTCACGATTGACTTCCATGGTGAAGGAATAACGTCGTGGAATAAAAACGAAACCCGCAAAATTCTAATTTGCGTAATTACTGGTGGTAGGACCTCTTGTGAGTCCGCGCGGTTAGGCATCACCACCCTACATATTTCTGCCGTGAAGCATTAATGCGGTTCGGTTTGAAGGGTGGGGCAGCCATTGTAACTATACTTGAGACCTTAGAACTTATATCTCAAGGTGGGTGGCACATTTACGTTGTAGATGTCTATGGGCTCTAGTAACCACTCACAGGTGGGCTGTGAGCTCGTCCACCCATCTAAGCAATAAAAAAAAAGAAAAAAAGTGGTGCTTAAAACATTTCCTTTCCTAGAACCACCATTCTCCTAATTCTTTCGAAGCATTCGTTTATTCCAATTTGAAGGGTGGAGCAACTTAAAAGTGGTAGTAGAAGTCATGTCATGGTGTTTAGGGAATCATTAAATACTTTTTTGAATAAAGTCAAAATAGCCCAGTAAATGTAATAAGGCTGATAAAGTGGGGCTGCTTATATATGTGTACATATTTAATATCTAACATTTTATAGTGTACTGAAAATTGTATGATTCATATTACAAGCGGAAGCGATTTAAGCAATTTGGTCTAATTCGATTTTATATCTCATTTTATAAATGTCAGTTTCAGATTATTATGAAAACTAGTGGTCGCCTAGTAGTCTAAATTCAACTATGATTACTTGAAATTATAAGTTTGAACATTATTATGCTTCTATTGTCAAAGACTAATAAATTTTTATAATATAATCACAGATTTTGTTGGAATATGAGAACGCACCCATATTTATTATGTTGCCAGTACTGATTTTGTACCAATTATATTGGCTATACTTTTTTCTTGCCTTGTCACTTCGTCTGTTCATGTATGTTAAGTGTTTTTCTATAATATACGCGAGGCATTTTTTATTCAAGTTCAAGTTATTTATTTATCAACCCAGTTATTCCCAACAGATTTCGCTACGACTGCCCTATAGACAAATAATATTAAAGACAAACAATATTACATAATCTATTCTCAATTGACCACAGACTTTAACTATTAACAAAAAATATAAATGCGTGTGTGTGTGTGTGTCAAATATATGGTAGATGTGTAATGTTATTTTTTATTGATATAATGTATTTTTTATGCATAATTGAAAAAAAGTATTAGCATTCTACACTCCTTCTCTATATTCTCTATAAGCGTGGAAAATTTCATAGCCCTTCGTCAGCGCAATTTTCGTAGAAACGGGTACAAACTTTTTGCTTCCACGTATTAATATAAAGATTAAGAAATAGGAATAAAATGTAAAATTTCATATTATCTTGTTCGGCATTTAAAATTTTAAATTTAATATATATGTTATACAATTGTTAGATTATTATAAATACAATCTTATGACGTCATGAACAAGACGCCATGATTGATTTTTCACTACATAGTATAAAACAAAGTCGCTTTCTCTGTCCCTATATCCCTATGTATGCTTAAATCTTTAAAACTACGCAACGGATTTCGATGCGGTTTTTTTAATAGATAAAGTGATTGAAGAGGAAGGTTTATAGTAACATTTATTAACATTCATATTATTTCATATCCATATCATATAGCATTCATATCACATTACATATTATTAACATTCATAGTGGAGAAATACTGTAATTTTTGGGGTTTCTAATGTGATGTCGTAAATAATCAATAATAAAATTTCATGTTTCCGAAGCGAAGCGAGGGCGGTTGCTAGTATTTAATAAGAGCTTGAGCTCGTGCTATTGTCTAGATAATTTTTTTTACAAAATATATTTGATAGTTTATCTTATCACTTGGACAGTTACAACCGAAAACCCCGGGGCCATTAACGAGCCGCTGTACGCTTTCATACATTATAATCCGGAATATTAATGAAGTGGCCAACATTTCATTAGCGGATGCTGTGTGAAAGACAACGTTTGTGTGTCATTATTATTTCAATACAATATACCAATATATAGGAACAAAAACGTTAAATTTTAAAATTTAATGAAAGTGACGTCGGTAATTTACGCATTACTCAATTACTTAATTTAATTAAAGCTTAGCGATAAATAAATAAAATTCTTTAAAACCAAAATTCATGGAAGGTATTGTCGCGTATCACCAGCGGTTCTTTTGATCTCAATCATAAATTGAATTAGTTTTCTTTAGAGCCATCTAGAGCATTGGAAACAGTCAACTCATTAATAAAATTCCCAATAATCAGTATTTAGTGATGGTAAAAACTTAATGTTGCAAAATTTTTCAAATAGTTCGGATGATTTAGTTTGTTTTTTCCAAGAAAAATGGAAAACGATTTAAATGGTACTTGTTATAACTCGTAATTGTCATGTAAAATATTGGAAATCTTAACATTATTTTGGACAATTGTATGAATCCAAAACTGGATTGATAGATCTGGATCCAAAATCGGATATTTCCTCCCGCCTTAGAATTTTAATAACAATTATAATATGATATAGGTACCAGAAGCTGACAAAAATTCTAATATACGTTAAATATTACTGGTGGTTTTTACTGGTGGTAGGACCTCTTGTGAGTCCGCACGGGTAGGTACCACCACCCTGCCTATTTTTGCCGTGAATCAGTAATGCGTTTCGGTTTGAAGGGTGGGCCGTTGTAACTAAGCTTGAGAACTTAGAACTTATATCTCAAGGTGGGTGGCGCATTTACGTTGTAGATGTCTATGGGCTCCAGTAACCACTTAACACCAGGTGGGCTGTGAGCTCATCCACCCATCTAAGCAATTAATATATATATATAGACACATAATAATAAACACTCAGACAAAGAAAAACAAACTTGTTCATTATACAATATTTGCCCGATGTGGGAATCGAACCCACGACCCTCGGCTCGACAGTCAGGGTCGCTAACTAATGCACCACCGAGTCAGAATTATAAACGCAATGATGACTCAAGGATATGATTATTGCATCTTAACTGGAACGCATTACTGCTGACACAGGACGAGGAATGAACCCCAGCAGAATTAAGGGGACTGACTCAAAGCTTTTCACCATAATTATATTATCCTGGTTATCTTTAAGCTTCAATAACTTTTTAATTTTATCCTTTAAGAATCGAGTCATTATTCAGGTGTAATTTGAAATGGATTTTTATTAAATGATTGTATATTACGTACCTACGTAGCACTTATCACGAATTATTTCCACGATAAAGAAATATCTTTTAGTCATAAAAATTACCCATTGACTTTCTTGGCGGATCTTCTCCGTGGGTCGCGATTTAGATTCGATGTTCGATTCAGCAAAGTTCTTGAGGGCCAAGCAGAAAGAGTCCCCTGAGTTCACCTAACCGTCCGCGCGTAGTTGAAATAGCCCTGTAGGCTACCGACGAAAAAAATCTTTAAAAAAAAACAAACCCGAAAAATATTAACTTGCCTATTTACTGGTAATAGGACGTCTTGTAAGCTCACACGGGTACGTACCGCCACCACCCTGCTTATTTCTGCCGTGAAGCGACCATACTTGTCGGTATGAAGAGTGGTATGACCGTTATGCTATACAATTGAGATTTAGGCCCCATTTTTTTTTTTTTTTTGGGGGGGGAAATCCTCATGGACTACCTCCGCCTTGGGAAAGGCGGAGGGGCGTGCCGGACTCCTACTGGCTAAAACCACCCTGGTGTCCACCCACACGTGCAGGGCCGCGGGGATCCGAATTCTTCCGCAGCCCCACACCAGTGCTGGCCCGGTCTGTCCAGGCCTCGTCTCCTGCACGGGGTAGTGAGGCGTTCAACTACTCCGTGCATCGCCTCAGAGACACGCGCCAACACCCGCTTGCGCGCTGCCGACCATCCTCCGCACTACGGCCGGCAGCGACAGATCGCTTCCTATTTCATTTGTGAGGACACGGCGCTGCTCCTCCCAAGCTACACACTCGGCGAGCGTGTGTTGCGCCGTGTCCTCCCCGCAGTGGACGCAATGGTGGCACCGAGCGTCCGGCTCCCTGTCTATGCGGCACAGGTACTTGCCGAAGCAACCGTGCCCCGACAGCACCTGTGTCACCCTAAACGACAGGGAGCCGTGCCTTCTCCCGAGCCAGTCGTCGAGTACTGGCCGGACCGCCTCGACGGTTGCGAGGCCGGCGGTAGGGCGCAGAAGCCTTTGCCGCCATTCCGCCACCAAGGCCAGACGGAGCTCCTCTCTGCGCAGCGCGATCTGCCGCTGCACCAGCCTCGAGCCCCGTGCCCGCTCTTCCTCGCGCCATCGATATAATGAGATTTAGGCCCCATGTCTCAAGGCCAGATCAGGGCTTATGTTGGTTCTACTAATAAAATCTAAATATCTACTTAATTAAAAAAAAAATCTACTAGTGGTAGGACCTCTTGTGTAGGTACCACCGCCTTGACTATTTCCGCCGTGAAGCAGTAATGAATGAATGAATGAATGATTTATTTTATTTCAGACAACAATAAGTCCGTATGTGTACATAGTATCATTGAAACATACTTAAAATTAACAAAACCAATCAAATAAAAAAGATACATTTAATGTAATGTGTTTCGGTTTGAAGGGTAGGGCAGCCGTTGTTACTGTACCGAGACCTTAGAACTTATATCTCAAGGTGGGTGGCGCATCGGTACATTGTAGATATATATGTGCTCCAGTAACCACTTAACACTTAAAAGAGTTTTACTGCATAATGTGTAACGTAAAATATGAGTCACCACCGACAGAAAATTGGATCATGTGCACCATGTACATAAACCCTGGGCACCTGAAAAATGCACTGCAGGCGAGACTAGTCAAGGTTAATATGAGATATGTGCTGATAAAACAATTTGTAGTTATTATCGGGATTTAATTGTGTCGATCCTATTTACCCCGTACCGTTCCCATTTCCCCCGCGGGACGATCCCAATTACCCCATATGGTATCGGGTAAAAAGGAACGCTATTGTTTTTTTAGTTTATTAATATTTTTAATAAAACGTTGATTTTGGAGATTTTTTTGTTATCAATAAGTAGACAGGTAAGCAAAGCTTACTTTTCAATGAAAGTTGATTATGTTTTTGACTTTTTTCTATTAGTTTTGAACATTTGAAGTTAAGTGTTCCCAATTCCCCCAGTTTCCCCTATATGTTCTAGTATTTCCTACGATTCTAATATTTAAATTATTTTTCAACCATTTTGACTATTTCAACCGATAGGCGATACAGACGCATAAAAAATATTGTAAGCTTTGATTACAAGTCTTAATGTGAAGACATAGTATTTAATAATTTTATTGCCGCTTGGGCTTCGAAAGCGATATTTTTCACTTTGTACACTGTACATGTACGTAAGTTACAACAGCGCAAGTCGCGAAATAAAAGTGCCCTATTAAATCATAATGCAATCTTTTTTGACGTGATAACGTATTATAAATCGATAAAAACCGATGATGTACACACGAAAAAGTGTCACGTTCCGCCTGAACCTGAACGTGCAAGCGAGAGCGCTTAACAAGCGATAGAGAGGCACGATCGGCTCTAACGTTGGCTTGTGACACATTTATCTCTCTTACCGCGTGACGAAAGAGCTAGCAGCTCGAATAGTTCTGGTACTGGAACGCTGTCATGCAAGATTCTTCGAGATCTTCTACAATAAGCTCCGCCCACCTCGAATCTGTTATCTAATTCATAAAAGTATGCAATTTTTCATTAATGTTTCTTTATGACGTTATTACGTAAAAGTATCGCCCGTAAATCGACTTTACAAACAACTGATTATTGTTTTCGTCTAAGTGACAGCTATTGCAATTTGACAGCTGTCATGCTTACAATCGCCGCGATTATTAAAAATCGAACAACAAAACAAAAGACATGGCGATATCATTGTGAAAATCCATTACAAAAATGGGAAAAGTTGCGCTGATATCGCGTTCGCTTCGCAAACTTCGCGGAATTCATTACGGACACACGACAACCGAGTTATTATGGCCTCAAGTGAATGGCTTGGATCTCGGCGACCATCTTGGTTTGAGCAAGATGACGCCATCTGTCACGCTACGCACCAAGCGATCGATTTATTGCAGCAACGATTCAGAGGAGCCAGACCGAATAATTTTAAGAAATTCTAATGTAAAAAAGACACCAAGAACATGTGCCATTACTCGTACTGCGCAAGGCCATACGATTTATTTAAGCTACTTATAAAAAAAGATCAAAATTCGGCTGCTTTTTTGTAACTTTAAGTAAGTGGGATTTTTTATTCGAAAGCTGTTGCTTATTATGTGCTTCCATTAAATTTTAATCAAAACCTAAACAGATGTTTCAGAGCTATCTTTAATAATTCTTATTTAGTTGCTTCGGCTACAATGAAGATATTCTCATTAAGGTTTAGCTGAAGCTGGTTATATTTCTTATCGTATTTATAATTTTTTATGATTTCACAAAATAATGTACCTATGTAAAAAATATACTTACATAATATATTTATAATATATTTATTAGACAAAACAAAATCACATTAATTTATTGCGCCGTAAATACCAACATAATATTAGATTGCAAGTTACTGATTAGATGTTCCTGCTAATTCGTTCAGAAGAAGTAGCTGAGCCCTTATTTTAAAAGTTAAGTGATCAGTAATCTACCTAACATTAAAAAGGAGTGAATTTCAAAGCTAACCTGGAACTAATTCAACTAGAAAAGACGAATGGACCAAACTAGACAGAGAAGTGAATCTGTTTACCAAAATTAACATCATTAAGAAACTTTCCTAGAAATTTTAAGTTATATTCATTTATTTTTAAGTAAAATAATAATAATAATAATATAATTGGTCCCTTCACATGTGACGTTACAGCTTAGTAAAAACAATCGCTACGTCACAGCCTTGATTCACACACACATACACCCACACTCACACACAAACACACATACACACACACACTTACGTACACACAAACACACACACACACACACTTACGCATGTGATTCCAAAGGTGCAATTCGCATGTATTTATCAAATTCCGAATCTTAGTGGAAATACCGTGGACTAAGAAACCACAGACATTGTCAGCCATAATAAACTATAATTAACAAAAGTAAATGTCTTCTGTGAAGCGGTCGTATATCCCATTGTAGGTAAGTTGCAAAACGTTGTAACACGCCGCCACTAAAACCGGCAATCGGAACGAAATGAATGTGATACAATGTTTTAACCGAATATAAACGATACGTGCAGAGCTAATAACGCTCAGAATAGACACTCTTCTATAATAATAACGTTTAAATAATAATTAAAAAGGGGTATTACAATTTAAAAAAAGCTATATTACCAATTATCAATATAAACTTAAAATAGCTCTTAGACAACCAAACGGGCCAATTCCTTTTTTATTGCTCCTATAAGCAGACGATCATACGGCACGCGTGATGGTAAGTGGTTACCGTCGCTCATGGATGGCAAGGCCAGGGGCAAAGATAAGCCGCTGCATACCGTCTACAAGACTCGTTTGAAGAAGGACATGTCATAGCGCTCGGGAAGTACTGTGGAGTGGAGCTCAAAGCCGGATGGTACGTGGTAAAAATGATCAAAAAAAAATGTGTGACTGTGCAAGTCATACACGGTAAAAGCGAAACTTATAAAAATAAGAATAATCACAAGGGTCAACCACTCCGCAATGCAATGGAGCAGCCTCACCCTGCGGAATCGCCTGCATTATCAAGGTATCTCTGCGCCAGGTAAGTATGTTTAGCAAGAGAAATACGAGAACGTCTATCAACTGTGTAACATCCCTTCACCGCGATTCAGGAATTGTTGAATTTACGTGCAGCGACATCTGTTGATAACAAACTAAATAGAAATAAAAGTATCTCAGGATGCTCCGAGAGCCACGACAGCGCGCACGGACGTCTAAAACACACTAAACTAGTACGGGGACGCGAGACCGTGTGGAGCGCTTCGTGATGTGTCGGCGCCGCTCGGACCCGCTTCAGCAAGCCAATCGCGGCACACTTATTTTTTCGTTTCGTTTCATTTCGTTTCATCGAGTTTGAAATCACAACGATTTTAAAGAAGCTTCATTTCAAAAAGAAAGATGGAAACGCACTGTGGATAAGCGCAGTGACTCCAGGTAATTACCCTACTCCAATAATTCATCTGAGCAGTGGTGTTTTTTTTTTTTTTTTTAATTTATTTACGGCCAATGGTTACAAGACCTTATAGCCTATCTTAAATTAATTTTCACGCATGGAGTACGTAAAAATTTACAAGTAGTTACAAGTAGTTATTAAACAAAACAGCATCAAATTGAAGTATTACCATTACTCGTTTGTTTTTAAACATTTCCTATTGTGTTAACAATATATCTATAAATTGGTTTAAAATACAACGGGTTTGATAAAATTACTTGTAAGTCCATCCTTACGCCTGTTTGTAAAAGCGAGTCACCCTTACAAGCATCGTCCAGCTCAGACACTAAAATTAATCTGTTTATATTAAATTTATGACATTTCATAACAATATGTTTCAGATCAGCGACATTGACAGTTTTTGTCCGTTGCTAAACGTAGTTTAAACAAATGAGCAGGAATTCTACAATGACCGAATCTTAATCTATTAATGGTGGTAATGAATTGTCTGGAATTAGCTTCTATAAATTTGTTATACCAAGGTACATGTGGCGGGGTATTCTGTATCTTTGTATACCATTTCCCTTTTTCTTGACTTATAGACCTCCAGTGTTCATACCACAGCGTTTTAACATTTTCCGATATTTTCTGCTGGAAGTCAGTAAACGGTACTTTTGTTACATTAGTGTGGTCTTCGTCACATGCACCTCGCACTGCACAGTCTACAGCTTAATTGCCAAAAATACCACAATGAGCAGGTACCCATTTAAATTGGACATTCTTTCCTCTGTCGTTTAAATTTGCCAATATTTCTTTTATTCTATAAATAATATAGTTCATATTAAATCTAAAAAGATCACTTTCTAGTGCTAACAATGAACTTTTGCTATCAGTTAAAATTAAAAAGTCAGAACTATTTACATTATTAATATACAAAAGTGCTGTATAGATAGCGTAGCATTCAGCAGTAAAAATACTGCAGTGACTGTCTAGCTTGAAGCATCTAGATTTCTTCAGTTGTGGATCATAATATGCTGAAGCTACTCTACCTGAACATTTTGATCCATCTGTATATAATTTATAAATATTTATGTTAGGTAAATTGTTAATATATTCAAAAAATTCAACTTTAGACCCAATTTTTTGGGAATCTGTTTCTACAGTCATATTTACAGTGGTATAATTGTTGATTTCATATATAGGCAAAAGGTTAGATGAGTATATATTTTTAAATGTATTTTTGATGCTAAGAGAAATTTGGAGCATCTCTGGTAAATGATCAGACACAAAACTGCTCATATTGATACTAGAACTGCCCATAAAATTAATAGGCAGATCCTTAGGTATTATCCTGTCAATAACAAAAACATTGTCAGTGGCCAATAGCTTCAGACAAAATCTCTGTGCGATCTGAAGACGCCTAAATTTTAACGGCATAATGCATGCTTCAGCTTCCATGGCATTAATTGGAGTTCAGCACATTGCTCCTGTAATAATTCTTAGTGCCTTGTTTTGAATTACATCAAGTTTTCGTAGATATCTAAGATTTGCATTCATGTAAGCTAATGAACTATAATCAAAATGACTCCTGACAATGCTTTTATATAACAGAGACAAAACCTTAGGGTCAGAACCCCAATGAACTCCAGCCAGAGATCGCAGAATGTTTAGTCCTCTGCAGGCATTTCCAATAATGTTATTAATGTGTGTTTCAAATGTCAGTCTTGTATCTAACCAAACACCCAAGATTTTTTTATGTAACAACCAAGACAATGGACTATTGTTGTATAATATAGGTGATATCTCATTTAGGTTGACAACCTTTTTACTGAATAACATTGCCCCACTTTTATTTACACTTATATCAAAATTTAAGCTATTTTAAAAACATTGAATTTGTGACAATCCATTATTCAAATTTCTAATGGCATTGTTAACTTCTTTATTTACACTATATACAACAATATCATCAGCAAACAACAGGCATTTAACAGAGGGGTCTACTAAATATCTGTTTATCTGTGAAGTGTAAATGCCATATAATAAAGGAGAGATTATAGCACCTTGCATTGTGCCTTTATAAACATATCTAGGTCCATGTAGGATATTGTTATATTTGACATACATTAACCGTTCATATAAAAATTGAAATATCCATTTACAGACTTTGCCAGGGACACCAATATCACTAAAAAACAAGCACGCCTTAAAATGTTTGGTTAATAGTGCCTTAACCAAATTGTGTGTTCCATCCTTGTCAAGGGGAGTGCTAACCGTCTCTCCTTTCAATAGACACAGAGCAGTGGTGTTATTCACTAGTATTGACAGAGAAACAAAAATAAAAAGCTACGTTTTAAATAATAAGCATGTGAAAAAAGTGGAATTTGCTTATCGTTAACTATCCCCGCGCTTGCGCTGTTTAAAAAGCAGCTTAATTAATGTGGAATGTCAATAAAACAGCGGTGAGAGAGATGAAGAAATGTGAAGTTTTAAAATTAATTTCTATGTAGCATTGTGAATGAATTTACCACTAAATATACTTGGAATGTTATTTCTTTCAGTTTACAGGGTACAAGATACTGTACAATTACCGCTTCGCGTCAGTAGTGTACCTACTCTTTTTTATGAAGGAAGGATTACTGATGCTCCGATGACTTTCCAGTTTTACCAAGACAGGTGTGCGACTATGGACTCAGTCTGAGTGATAGCTGCACGAGCGTCTCCCAATGAGACCTAGCTCCTTAAGGGCAGCTGCTTCGCGAATGCATCTACTGCCGGATCGAAACGCGTCCCACTGAGAAGATCCGACGAGAAACTCAGCGGCTGATGTATGGGTTAAGTGGCATATCATACTCTTTGCCGAGTTCGACGAGTACGGTTACTAAGGTACATAAGTCTGCTCCTAGTGTTAGAGCTGAAGGCGTCTAATGCAAAGGTTATTGGATCTGATGGATCCGTAAGGACATGTCTAAGGCGTCGACCGTGACTGGCTCCTACACGTGCTCGCTTACAAGTTCCCCCAACACCAATTAATATCAGCATGTCTGAAAATCTATAGCTCTTCGTGCGATATAATAACGCAATTAGAGCAAACGCTGGGCGGTACAATGTAACAAATCGCCGCTTCTGTAATCGCCGCGATTTATAGCGTTATAAGCGTTATGAGAGCACGAAAAGTTAAATTAACGCAGTATGCCGCGCTGCCCGCGGCTCACCGCGTTTATTTTTCATTCTTGGTACACGCGTCCTTGCACGCTTGTTACGGTTTACGGCTATTAATAAACGAATTCACGAAATTGATGGCCGAATCGATTTGAACGGGAGCATGATATTAACTTAGCATAAATCATTGTCGCTGAAAATAAATTATGAAATTAAGTGTAATTGTGTCGTGGCAAAGCGCCCGGAGGTCGTTGTTAGAATTGTATAATTCCTACCAGCTTAGGTAGGAAAAAAAAAGAAAAAAAAATCCTAAACGCATCTTTACGTTAATACCAACTGACAGCTGTCACTCATCTAATATGTGTCAACGTCGTTCGTGTGCTCGCCCCTTTTCTTCTTGCGCCGTCAATGAGTACGGACACAAAAAAGTGTATCGCCGTTAGAATAAAAACTATCTATGAAAATCTGCGTCTTCATTATAAGAAACCCAGACGATCACTTCAACAGTCGTATCAAGAAATTAGATATTACCGAGGTTTCAAGTCGATGGCTAATGCTTTGCTTTAAAAGTGAATACCCATTTGATACGTGTTTTAGAACGAATTCGATGATGAGCGACTAGCATCGTATGGTATTTTTACCAAATCTCCAAAACGTAGGCTATTAAATAAATAATTAAAAATAAATCTACTTATATCTACGCCTAATTGCAGTTTGAAGAGTAGATCAGTCGTATTATAACAGCGAAGACTTCGAACTGATGTCTTGAGTTGGCTAAGGCCAGTTGTGTCTTCGATGACGTTTTAGCACAACCTGAAGGAAGAAGGGAAACATGCTGAAGGCTTGTGTATAAACGCAAATTAAAAAAAATTGTTCATACATGAAAATACCATTCGGCCTTAGATTAACTACTCTCCACAATGTTACTTACCATAAGTCTTCTTCTATAAAAAATAACACAAAAATCCCCTACTAAAGCAAGGAATCCAAGCTGGAATCCCTTGGAAAATAGCCTAGAAAATATAACTTCAAATATATCAGATCGGAGCCAGGACTTTAGGGCGTTTTTTCTTTTTCACTGAATAAACAGCGCTTAGTTAATTTATGAACGAAACGTAATTCCGTTTCTGTTGAACAAAGTACTTGAATAAACTAATATTCCATGAAAACGTAAATGCAATTTCTCAAGCGGTATGCACTGCATAAAGGAGTGGATTCTTGTTGAATTTTTTATATAAAACTGGCCCTTTTCAAGCCCGCATTCGTATAAGGAATGTTTCTTTAGGATATCAGACGTGCTACTTTTTGCAGTTTGAATAATTGTAGTGAATTTGTGATTAAGATTTTTAGTGTAGACTTGACAACGAAGGTTTGAGCTTTAGTACTGGATTTTGACCACAAAGGTTTGGATTCTGATTAGCGTCAATCTTCTCTTAAATTTTATTGCGACTTCTATATCCTTATTCTAAGGCACATAAATGTTTTCATGATACACATACTGACAAAAATAATGCGTAATATCATATTAAAAACAAGCAAAAACTCATTAATTCGTATTAATAGTCACATTAGTGGAATTTTAAAGCAAAAGTGCCTTAATAAACACACTACCGAATTTTAAAATACAACGAACGACTCGCAATCTGCGCGCCACCGTTAATTTAACCCACTCATAAATACGGCGCGACATTTGTTTTATTCCAGTTGAAAAAAAAAAAAAAAAACTGCCATTCCAATGAATAAAAATGTTCGGGGCGAAACGGGAAAATTCGCCACAAGCGGAAATGTCGCGCGTGACCGGGATATAACTGGGTGAAGCCTTTACGCTTTATATATGTATATAGAAGTAGTTTGTTATTTCAGCTTTAGTAAATTACAGATAATGTTAGTTGTTCCGGGTATATTTGCCAATATGTTTCAATAGTGCGTAATACTTTTATGACGAAAGTTTTGTATTTGATATTGCATTTTTTTGTTTCATTGCTAAATGTTAAAACGATCACGGTGACCTCAATTTAGAACCGATACATAGGCATCTTAAGGAAGCGTCAGAATGCTATTTTAATAAAGCGGCGCGACACGATAACACTCTTATCGTGGCCGCCGCGTAGTCACCCTAAATAAGTCTTGTCAGATCCTACGGATTCACTATCGGTGCTTTTAGGCCTTCTCATGCACTGATCACCGTCAACATCGAAATTGTCGATTATGACGAAGAGTTCGACGTCTCCATAGACACAACTCTTTGAGTTTATAACCAGATCTTCTCAGTGAGTCGCAATTCCAATCCAGTGGTAGATTCTGCGAAGCCCTGCTTTTGGTAGGACTAGTGCTAGTATAGGTTCAGCCACGTGAGCTCACCTACGAGTCATAGCGTAGCTGGAATAGTCCATTAGGCTACCAGCGAATAGGTGGAAAAAAAAGTTAAAAACATAATCTTTTGTTGGTTAATAATTTAAATTTTAGTTTATGTTTTTTGAAACTGCAATTTCACATTCTGAAGGGTGGGGCAGCCGTCGTAACTATACTGAGACCTTTGAACTTATATCTCAAGGTGGGTGGCGCATTTACGTTGTAGATGTCTATGGGCTCCAGTAACCACTTAATACCAGGTGGGCTGTGAGCTCGTCCACTCATCTAAGCAATAAAAAAAAAAAACATTCATTATATACATAATATATAGTTTATTTTATTGTACACTGGAGTAATTATAATAATATTCCAGAAGTAATGCAATAAAATTTAAGAGGCACTGATAAGGCCACTAAAAGCGACAAACGTTAACATTCGCTTTTAAACTTATTCATTTTTAGAGTTTGCGATTGCGTTCATTATTATCTGATTTTATTTCTGCATCGCGAAAGTCGTGTTAAGTAAGCTTACTTAGTCTATGGTTCGACATCCCTGAACAACCGCGTCTCTTAATACCGGAATACACCGGGCATCTTATCTATCAAAGCACTGATGTTTAACTTGATATGATTTTGAATTTGTTTGTTTTGTTTTGAAGTGAAACTTCTTTAGAATCGTTGTGATTTCAAACTCGATGAAACGAAATGAAACGAAATGAAACGAAACGAAAAAATAAGTGTGCCGCGATTGGCTTGCCGAAGCGGCTCCGAGCGGCGCCGACAAATCACGAAGCGCTCCACTCGGTCTCGCGTCCTCGACTAGTCCAGTGTGTTTTTGACGTCCGTGCGCGCTGTCGTGGCTCTCGGAGGGTCCTGAGATACTTTTATTTCTATTTAATTTGTTATCAACAGATGTCGCTGCACGTAAATTCAACAATTCCTGAATCGCGGTGAAGAGATGTTACACAGTTGATAGACGTTCTCGTATTTCTCTTGCTAAATCATACTTACCTGGCGCAGAGATACCTTGATAATGCAGGCGATTCCGCAGGGTGAGGCTGCTCCATTGCATTGCGGAGTGGTTGACCCTTGTGATTAAATTCTTTTTTAGACGTTTCACTTCTACCGCGTGTGATTTGCACACACAGACTTTTTTTTTGTAATAGCTTACCTTACGCCGTGACTCGTGACATACAAAACAAGTTTTCCGATTCCCTCATAATCAGTAAGCGATTTCCACCGCCTAAAACTACCTTCTAAATTATTCAGGGAACGTTCGGTAAAAAAAAAACCCCGAAACACACTGCGGAATTCTGTGGGCATATTAAATTGGCCAGCAAAGCGGATTGCCTTTGGTTTATTAGTGGGCTAATTCGATTCCATGCTCGCCACTGCGGCCTGGCCCGTGACTGGAAAAGTAAACAAATGAAGGACGTTTTCAGCGAAGGCCACACGATTTTGAACTCTATTCCTTCTGGATTCGCTTCCTGTTTAACGAATTCGAATGAAAGACTTAACTTTTTTAGTTGACTGGCTTTCTTCTTGATATAAAGAAAGTGGGTGTTTATTCAGTTGCAGAATTTCAATGTTTCATAGTTACATTTTCAGTCTTAGTGGGTGACGAAAGTTCTTTACTTAAATGTTTTATTGTACACCAAAATAAATATATTTTATTTTATATTTATTTAAGTAGGTTACCAAGTAGGTGCGGCTCTTTACTAGAACTACAATTTAGCTCAAGAAGGCTAATAAGTAATTTAAATTTAACGTAAGCTACTATAATATTAGTGTCTCTAAGAACAAAGTCCAGTCACCTTACTTAGTGTATATCTATGTCTACACACTAGTGTATTTCTACTTACATAGTGTAATAAGGGTAATCACTTTGTTCATGTGTTCTATCATTACGTCACTGTCACCGTAAGACTACTCAATCCTGGCTGAGCTTTTGCTCGCTCACCTGTCCTGGTGAAACTGGAAAAGCCTCCGGGCCACCAGTAATCCTTCACTCATAAAAAAAGACTATGTCAAATAAGACACTATACTACACTAGCTCAAAAGTCTTCTTAGTCTTCTCACAAAGTCTGTGCTGTCGAGGAGTTGGATAGCCTCCACATTAACATGGTGAAAGTTGTGGTCATCATCAGGATACACTCAGAATATCCCTGAGAATTTTATTTTGGAAATGTTTTATTATTTTGATATTAGTTTCTTAGGTACAACCCCAGAGCTATGTACAGGCTGGCATTATGACTTGATTGTTAAAAATTAATTTATTATGCACCGATAATGAAGACCGTCTTCTAAGTAGCGAAGAAATCACCAGCGATGTACTTATGTATTTGCTTCTTAATCAGTCGTTTGAAGATCTTTAATGATTCAACATTTCCGTCTATGTACTGGCAGTGGCCTGGGCGGTGAAGGAGAGAGAGAGAGAGAGAGAGAGAGAGAGAGAGAGAGAGAGAGAGAGAGAGAGAGAGAGAGAGAGAGAGAGAGAGAAAGATAATACACTTTATTGCACACCAAAACACAATAAACATTAAAAAAAACAGTGAAAAAGTAGAAAAATTTGTACAATAGGCGCTTGTAAATAATTATCGCTAAAAGCGATTACTTAGAGACAACCGTTTAATCTACAGAATTTTTGGAAAATATAAAAATATAGCAGGTATGTTGCGGTGTACTATAGACAATAAATTATTATAGAAAATATATACATAAATTTTTATAGGAATATCATAGGAGGAAGGAATTATCATAAAAGCTTGTCGAATGCCCTGGCATCATTAGTTGCATGTTTTCCGATGATCTCAGCTATGTGTGTCACAGAAAAACTTAAAGCGTCGTTTGAGTAAAGAAGAAAATGTACATAAGTTGTTATTCAAATTTGTAAATATGAGAATAAAGTTTTATTTTATTTACCTAGTTATTCTGTATTTAAAAACTATATTTCGTAGCAAAAAAAAATCGTATTATAAAAATACTGGAGTGTCTATATCAGCTGAATTGGGCACGTGTTATTTTGTTATTATCCTACCGTGAGCGAACATTCTGGAAACGTGTAAAGCAATAAAAACGAAGCCTTTAAAATGGTTTGAAAATATCGAAACGAGGCGATCGAAATCGTTACGCCAAGATACGAGAAATATCACGCGCGGCTCTTCCCAGGTCATTTCCTGCGAACGATGAATGCATCACGGAAAATATCCATTTAGTGTATGTGTATCTTTGGGAGCTACAAATTTTCACTTTACCATTTGAGAATTAAAATTAAAAGCTAATTGTTGAGAACATGAAAAGGTAAAAATGTATTTTTGTTGTGCTTATTGCTTGAACGTGTATTTACTGATGGTAGGACGTCTTGTGAGTCCGCACGGGTAGGTACCACCACCCTGCTTATTTCTGCTGTTTAGCAGTAACGCGTTTCGGTTTGAAGGGTGGGGCAGCCGTTATACGGTAAAAACTGAGACCTTAGAGCTCATATCTTAAGGTATGTGGCGGAATTTACTTTGCAGATGTCCATGGGCTCCGTTAACCACTTAACACCAGTTGGGTCGTGAGCTCGCCCACCAAGCTAAGCAAAGAAAAAAGGGAACATGATATCAAGCCTTTGCGTATCTAGTGTTAAGAGGTTCCTGGAGCCCATAGACAACAACAATTTAAATGGTGTCACCAACTTTAAAACAAGTTTTATATCCCAGTTCTATAGTACAGCGGTTGCCCCACCCTTCAAAATAGAACGCAATACCGCTTCGCGTTAAATCAGGCACGGTGATGGTACATATCCGTTCAGGCTCACAAGATTCTCTACCATCAGTAAAAACTTGATTGACTAACTTTCAAAACTACGTAAAGTATGTACCGTTGTGAATTTGTCAGACAGTTGTCAACGTTTTCACTTATATGACAACCCTAAGACGTAAGCTGTCTCAAACTCTATGTGAGCAAATAAAATGCCATCTACTGTTGATAGGGCCGTAAGGCATGTTGCGATCACAAGAATATAACTAAGGATGTTATTACACGAACAGAAAATTAGAAAGCGGTCTTGTTCGGGCCATTTCCAGTTTTACCGAGACCTATGTTATATGAATGCCTTTTATTTACATTATTAAATACATTTGCTAATATATAATATTTTAAAACGGAGGTCACACCCTTAAGACTAAAAGCATTACTATTTCGCGGCAGAAATAGGTATGTCGGTGATGCCTACGCGTGCTTAAAGCCGCGCGTACTGAAGTTAGAATTACGTTTTAGGCCAATTTTTTTTTTCAGCTTTTTGTTTCATTAAGAATGGAATTCTCGCGTTACTGCCGACAGTTATAGGTAGGGAAAAGATATTTAATTTGCTCCTGTAAATAGACAACGGTAGACGTTCGGTCCCGCTTAATAAACAAAACGACGGAGCTTTCGAAGCTCTTAAATTGTGTTTAGTCACGATTTTTTGTACTGTACGAAATGAAATAATACTAAAATTTATAAATGTCTTTGCGTTAAATGTAGTTACACTAAACTATAGTGTCAACACTACTTACAGTAGAGCTTATAGAGAGGTAGAATTGGCTTACCCCCCACACTGGTGATGTCTATTAACGACGGTGACTATTTACCATCAGGACCCATCTATATACTTTTTTGTCTACCTACAAAGGCGAAACAATTCATGACACTGAAGACTGCCACTGTACCATGATTTTTTCATTAAATGAGTCCTCGATGCGCTGTTGCAAATCTACGTGTGCTCACAGAGCTCACAATCCACCTAAATATCGAGAACTCATGAACTGTGAGAATTGTGGTAAGAGCCCGTTAAACAATAGCGTATATAATGTATTTAGTAATTTAATGTATGAAGGGAAAGCTTTTTATTTTATTTCCTACTAGCTGACCCGGCAGACTTCGTAGTGCCTCAATCTATAAATCAAAAATAATCCGTCCGAAGGGGGACACATCAAAGGAAAAAAAAAATATTATTTTTATTCAATTCCGAGCATTTTCATATTTATCCACATTTTAAACATTCCCTGGACTTTCACGAATAATTCAAGACTAAAAATTAGCCAAATCGGTCCAGCCGTTCTCGAGTTTTAGCGAGACTAACGAACAGCAATTCATTTTTATATATATATATAGATAGATTGCCCCTGTAGGCAGACGAGCATACAGTCCACCTGATGGTGAGTGGTTACCGTCGCTCATGAACGCCAGCAATGCCAAGGGCACTGCCAAGCCGCTGTCTACCATTAAGTACTCTCCACAAGCCTCGTTTTGAAGAAGGACATGTTATAGCGCTCGAGAAACACCATGGAGGGGAGCTCATTCCAAAGCCGCAAGGTACGTGGCAAAAATATTTCTAGAAACGCAATATGAATGAACGCAGTGGCTTGAGGTAGTATGAACTATGCTCCGGTGGCGGGCGGTGTGATGGACGGATGAAAGCTTAAAACATTCGTCGACCAAGAAAACTGTAAATAAATAGAAATGGAAGTGTTTAAAAATGAAAATTATATCTTAGACGTATTTTAACGGCAGTGATCATAAAACTCTAGATACACACTCATATAAGCGCATATACACTGCCCCTGAATTCGGGCTGAAGGACAAAAAGGGAATGCAATGTTGTTAACGAGGATGTCGTAAACAGAACGAAGTGGAGGAGTAAAGTAAGTAAAGCTGACCCCACCACCATGTGGAATAACAAGCTAGAAAGAGAGAGAGAGAGAGTAGAGAAAGAAAGAAAGAGAGAGAGAGAGAGAGAGAGAGAGAGACAATGCCCTGGAAATAGTTGAAGACTTGTCGCCTTTAATACGAGACAACGAGCACTCAATCAGAATCCCTAAAGTCATTAAAAATCGTAAAGAAGGCCTTCAAATGTATATTACTTCAATGCGACCCCCACTCTTCGCTTGGCCCCGGCATTAAACTCAGAAACGGGCCAACAAACACTTAATCCCGCCTCTTTACATTTTTCTTTCGCTATTTTTCTAAATGTTTACATTTTCACAATAACCTAACAAGTAACGCGGAAAGCGAAGTTTTAAGGTGAGGACTGCCACGAATGTTACAAGATTTTTTTTATTACTACGCAGATTAAAACAACAATTTAACTTACAAAACACATAAAAGCTACTGTGTCTCTATAATTGCACTATAAGAATAGTCGAATGTTGTTTTTGGGGAGTGATTTGCAATACTATCGGACCTGAATGACTGGAATCACGCAGTTGAATGTAAATCGTATATTACCGATAGGAAATACCGCATGACTTGCAGTGCCTAGAATTTCAGCGGTGCTATTCTATTAAATCCGTCGAGGCGACCGATGCGTGAACCTTCATTCTAGGACGTCTCTACCCGATGATATGTAGGCGAAGTAAAATGTCCCTTAGAAATAAGGTGACACTCTACAAAACTTGCATACGCCCCGTCATGACCTATGCAAGTGTAGTGTTCGCTCACGCGGCCCGCACTCACTTTAAGTCATTCCAAATTATTCAATCCCGTTTTTGCAGGATAGCTGTCGGAGCCCCGTGGTTCGTCAGGAACGTCGACCTCCATGACGTCCTGGACTTAGAGTCCATCAGTAAGTATCTCCAGTCGGCGTCGATGCGCCACTTCGATAAAGCGGCACGACACGAGAACCCTCTCATCGTGGCCGCCGGTAACTACATTCCCGATCCTGCGGACAGAATGGAAAGCAGTCGACGTCGCCCAAAACACGTCATCTCGGATCCTCGGAAAAAAAAATCCTCCCGATCCACTAACGGTGCTTCTAGGTACTTCAAGCACCGTCACCGTTCTCGTCGAACCCGTCGCTTGCGACGAAGGGCTCGACGAGTAAATTAACTCTCAGACACAGCCCACTGAGTTTCTCGCCGGATCTTCTCAGTGGGTCGCGTTTCCGATCCGGTGGTAGATTCTGCAAAGCACGGCTCTTGCTAGGGTTCGTGTTAGCAACGTCATCAGATTTGAGCCCTGCGAGCTCACCTACAAAAGTTAGGGTTACGCTGATATAGCCTCTCAAGGCTCTCAGCTTAGGTAGGAAAAAAAAAAAAAAAGAAAAGATGCGTGAACTTCACTAACAAAAATAAATTTGTCTGCTAAAATCAGCACAGCGCGGATTCCTCGCTGTGACGGCGTGACTTTGCTTACTATAATTTGCATTCCAAGTTGTATTAGATATTCGAGCACTATAGACCTGGCATTGCTTAGGAACGTAACTCTGCGCTTACGTTCCATCGAAGCAATGTCAGAGCTCGACTCAGACCACCGACCTGTCGTTATGCAGCTCGGTCGCCCTCACAACCCAGTCACTGTTACGAGGACCATGGTGGATTGGAATAAGCTGGGCACGTGCCTAGCCGACGCCGCTCCGCCAATCCTCCCTTGCGGCCCGGATTCGAATCCATCCCCCGAGGACACCGTCGAATCTATAAACATCATTACCGATCACATCTCTTCCGCGATCATTAGATCTTCAAAAGAAGTCGATGTGGAGGACAGCTTCCACCGCATCAGACTGTCCCCCGATCTTAGGAATCTCTTAAGAGTTAGGAACGCGGCAATCCGGGCCTACGATCGTCTTCCCACGCATTCAAACCGGATTCGGATGCGTCGTCTACAACGCGAAGTCCACTCCCGCTTAAGCGACGCGCGTAACGATAATTGGCATAGTTATTTAGAACAACTCGCGCCCTCCCACCAAGCATACTGGCGACTAGCTAGGACTCTCAAATCCGAAACTACCGCTACTATACCTCCCCTCGTACGCCCTTCAGGCCAACCACCGGCATTCGATGACGATGACAAGGCTGAGCTACTGGCCGATGCACTGCAAGAGCAGTGCACCACCAGCACTCAACACGCGGACCCCGAACACACCGAGTTAGTCGACAGGGAGGTCGATCGCAGAGCTTCCCTGCCGCCCTCGGACGCGTTACCCCCCATTACCACTGACGAAGTTAGAGACGCGATCCACAACCTACAACCTAGGAAGGCACCCGGCTCCGACGGCATCCACAACCGCGCGCTAAAACTCTTGCCAGTCCAACTGATAGCAATGTTGGCTACAATTTTAAATGCCGCTATGACGCACTGCATCTTTCCCGCGGTGTGGAAAGAAGCGGACGTTATCGGTATACATAAGCCGGGCAAACCGACAAACGAAACTTCCAGTTACCGTCCGATTAGTCTCCTCTCGACGATAGGAAAAAATTACGAACGGCTCCTTAGGAAACGCCTCTGGGATTTTGTTACCGCGAACAAAATTCTCATAGACGAACAGTTCGGATTCCGCTCTAAACACTCGTGCGTACAACAAGTGCACCGCCTCACGGAGCACATTCTGATAGGACTAAATAGGCGTAAACAAATCCCGACCGGCGCCCTCTTCTTCGACATCGCGAAGGCGTTCGACAAAGTCTGGCACAACGGTTTAATTTATAAACTGTACAACATGGGAGTGCCAGACAGACTCGTGCTCATCATACGAGACTTCTTGTCGAACCGTTCGTTTCGATATCGAGTAGAGGGAACTCGTTCTCGTCCCCGTCAACTGACCGCCGGAGTCCCGCAAGGCTCCGCGCTCTCCCCGTTATTATTTAGTTTGTATATCAATGATATACCCCGGTCTCCGGAGACCCATCTAGCGCTCTTCGCCGATGACACGGCTATCTACTACTCGTGTAGGAAGATGTCGCTGCTTCATCGGCGACTCCAGATCGCAGTAGCCACCATGGGACAGTGGTTCCGGAAGTGGCGAATAGACATTAACCCCACGAAAAGCGCAGCGGTGCTCTTCAAAAGGGGTCGCCCTCCGAACATCACTTTGAGCATCCCACTCCGTAGTAGGCGCGCAAACACCTCCGCCGTTAGTCCCATCACTCTCTTTGGCCAGCCCATTCCGTGGGTCTCGAAGGTCAAATATCTAGGCGTCACCCTCGACAGAGGGATGACATTCCGTCCCCATATAAAAACGGTACGCGACCGCGCCGCGTTTATTCTAGGACGACTCTATCCAATGCTTTGTAGTCGAAGCAAACTGTCCCTCCGTAATAAGGTAACTCTCTACAAAACTTGTATACGCCCCGTCATGACGTATGCAAGCGTAGTGTTCGCTCACGCAGCCCGCACCCACTTGAAATCCCTTCAGGTTATTCAATCACGATTCTGCAGGATAGCCGTCGGAGCGCCTTGGTTCCTTAGGAATGTGGATCTCCACGACGACCTGGAGCTCGACTCTTTTAGTAAGTATCTACAGTCGGCATCGCTGCGCCATTTTGAGAAGGCGGCACGACATGAGAACCCTCTCATCGTAGCCGCTGGAAATTACATACCCGACCCAGTAGACCGAATGGTAAACCGTCGACGTCGCCCAAAGCACGTCATTACGGATCCTCCTGATCCATTAACGGTGCTTTTAGGCACCACAAGCACCGGTCACCGTCCTCGTCGAACCCGTCGCTTGCGACGAAGGGCTCGACGAGCGAACTAACCCATAGACACAGCCCACTGAGTTTCTCGCCGGATCTTCTCAGTGGGTCGCGTTTCCGATCCGGTGGTAGATTCTGCGAAGCACTGCTCTTGCTAGGGTCAGTGTTAGCAACTCTCCGGTTGAGCCCCGCGAGCTCACCTACTAACGTTAGGGTGAAGCTGAAATAGCCTCTCAAGGCTATCAGCATAGGTAGGAAGAAAAAAAAAAAAAAAAAAATTAGATATTCATTCCTTTCATAAACGTACGATATTACCCCATAACATTGTAACTATACTAAGACCTTAGAAATTATATCTCAAGATAGGTGGCGGCATTTACGTTGTAGATGTATATGGGCTCTGGTAACCACTGAACACCAGGTGGGTCGTCCTAATCCACCTAAGCAATAAAAAAAGATGTGTGGAGTCGTGGAACACCGGATAGGAACGAAGTTCCTTATTATAAAAATATTAATTTTAAGTTCTATTCGAGGCATAAAGAAAATAATTATTCGGGTATACATTTTTATTATGATGTTTTTATTGGTGAAATAATAAAAACTACTTTACAAAGTTATCAACTTTATTTATTCACAATGATTTATGAAAAATATATGTTATTTTTTGTCCGTTATTACAAAGTTAAGTCGTACGCTGTGTGCATTAGTAATAAAAATCTTACGTCACGGACGTTTTTTCCCGGTTAGAGTACCCCTCCGCAACGTCCCATATGGAACTTCGTTCCAAAAAATAACATATTATTCTTTGTGTTTATACCAGAAAAAAACCCTTTTATGTTCCATTTACCATTTAAAAATAGCGTGTTCAACTTCTTTCTTTATCTTTGTTCTTTAAGATGTCTATTTTTAACCTCTTTGAAACATCGCAATAGGCTTCCCCCTATATTTTGATGCTTCAAATTTAATAAATAATAATCATAATCACATAACAATTTTGAATCTAATACGAAATTAAATAAAACTAAACGTATTCAAGCCATCGATAAATAATTATCAAAAGAAAATACATCGGACATCCAAAGCCGCAGGGAGAGGCCCTTAACAAGCGGACCGTTTCTTAGATCATTAGGCACCTAATTTAATTGTGGGCCGAAAATCCCACGGCCTTAGAGTGCGTTGCGGGTCGAATATCATTAATTTTGCAACAAATTACATTACAGAATGACTGGGCGAGGTCGGGTAACGCAATAAACATGAAAACGGCACGGGCTCGCTGTTCCAACCGCGGCGCGGGCTCAAAAACTTTTGAGGCTTCAATTGTTTTCGCATGAAACGGTAAAAGGTATTGGAGGCATAATTACAAATGAAGGAATAAGGTTGCGGTCGACAAGGTATCTTTATAATTAGGAATTTTGAGCTAATAATGTTTCTGTTTATCATTTTTAATACGCTTTTATTAGCTTCATACTGGTGGTAGGACCTCTTACGAGTCCGCACGGGTAGGTACCACCATCCTGCCTATTTCTGCCGTGAAGCAATAATGCGTTTCGGCTTGAAGGGTGAGGCAGCCGTTGTAACTATATTGAGATCTTAGAACTCATATCTCAAGGTGGGTGGAGGCATTTACGTTGTAGATGTCTATGTGCTCCAGTAACCTCTTAACATCACGTGGGCCGTAAGCTCGTCCATCCATCTAAGCAATAAAATAAAAAAAATCATAAGCACATACATAGTATCTATGTTAGTATGTAGCGGAATCTTTGAACATGATTTTGATCTCCATCAAAATGTCGTATTAACTTGAAATTTGGCATATTTTTAAGGACTAGTGATAATTCAATATTTCCCGTTATTTACTTTCGGAGGTCAAAACAACAAATACATTTGCACGCCTTTTTTTACTTAGCGAATTGGAAACTGCTGTATTTGCGTGAATCTACGCTATTAAATAATTTATGATACATAATGCTACTTAAACTTAAAATGAAAAATAAATAGTAGTTTAAAAAAAAAAAAAAAAAAAACATGCTTTTATAGAAAACCGACTAAAAAAATAGAAAATAAATTTAGTTGTAAAAAAAGCGTGAGGCGCATGTTGTCAATTAAATACTTATAAATATTTTATTAACAGATATGAGTAAAAAGCATAATAAGGCCTGAAAATAAGGCCAATGCGTTGAAAATATTTTATTGTGATAATTCCTATACAGATACATTCTTATATAATGGATAAATCAAGCTAATAATAGCGTGTTTTAAAAGCGTTCTACTGTGCTTAAAGTTGTAATGCGCGTTTTTTTATTTAGATAACACAGTTTGGTCATAAGCGCACACAATTGACTGTTTATCCCAAAAGAAAGTTTTAAGCCGTAATTAAAACCACATTTACGGTTTAATCTCGCTATTATTATTATCATTATATTACTTTCGGTACTTCGCGAATATTTTACAGTATTCGTGGTCACAGACGACTAAGCTGTTTATTCCTCGACATTTGATTACTGTGCTAATTATTATCTAAATTTTTATCAAAAATATTTCTAGAGTTGTACAATTCGTTTCATACAAAACGAACTAATACTATCTTGATATTTGATCTGTTTGTTTGACTTGGGTTTTGATCTTCACGATAAGAGGGTCCCAAGCATTTTATCATCGAAAACTATCGAATAGTGTCATATGATGAAAAGTGGATTTTTTACGATAACCGTAAGTGAAAAATGCAATGGCTGCCCCCAGATTAAACGCCGCAACATTGTCCTAAAGCAAAGCTTACCAATAAGAGGTAATGGTCATTGTTTAGTGGTCTCAGTATCAGAAAAGAATCATAGCAAAACTTGCAGTGAAACAGCCCCGACTCATGAATCGATCTTCACCATTATTGCTCCATCATAACGCGAGATCTCATACAGCACGGGAAACCGTTCTAACGCTACAAGAACTGCAATTAGAAACCATTCGTCACACTCCGTATTTGCCAGACCTTGCTTCAACGGACTACAATTTTTTTCGTGATTTGAAGAAATTTATACGTGATAAAAGTTTTCTTCCCAGGAGGCAGTACAAAATGCTTTCACACAGCTTGTAGAATCTAGATCACCAGAGTTCTACTGCAAAGGCATAAATGACCTTCCTATTAGATGGCAGCAATGTATAGATAATAATGGTACATATTTTGATTAAATAAACCTGTTAAATGAAAAAAAAACGAATTTCAATTTTTCAGTAAAAATTTGCAAAATCGTGTTTTAACCCCTAATATTTGGCGGATCATATTATGAACTCATTAATATGATCAGTATATTTATGCCATATTCGCGATCCAAATTTTGTTGAGTTGTTTCTATTTAGTGATATCAGACACCACACAGTACTAGGAAACTTTAAATGGTAACAATAAAATAAAATTAATGACCATTCTGTTTTTCGTTCCGATCCCACTAAATCTTTATTTGGATATAACGAAACAAAATATGGTTTGAGTTTAGAACAACATCTGAAAAATAAGAACGAACAAATGTTTAAAAAAAAAAGAAAAGAAGTTAAAGATTCACCTGCGAAATCTGTGATTATAGAAGTACAATAGTCTTTGGCAATAGAATCATAATAATGTACAAACTTATAATTTCAATTAATTGTAGTCGAATTTCGACTACCTGGAGACCACTAGTGTATCTAAAAACGCTTAAATCCTATTCTAAAACCCCAGGGCTCTTTACTCGACAAAGCCACAATTCACACGGAGAATACAATAGACGCCCAAAAGTGACGCCATTCAATCTCCCTCTTAACCCGTAAATGCTCACTAGCATTTTAGCACTTTTCTACGCGAACTTAACCCTTCTGCCATACTAAAAAGTATTCATAAGACATAAAACTACGTATTCATGCCCGTTACAACTTGATCTCCGAGCGTGTAGTAGGTAAATGCGTGGTTGGGTCTTGCGATTTGGGAACTTGGCGGCCTTGCTGAAAAAGGTACAGGGTGACCCATTTTTCTCGCTCATTTTAAGGGTGGCCACAGATTAGCAACACTACGGTGCGTTTTGGAAGTACATTCATGTTATGAGTGGGGTATTCATGCCGGATTTCGATATTATTCAAATATCCAATGGATGGATAATGTTCGGAATTTTTAAGGAAGAATGCAAGAGAATAAGGTTTACTACGTAACAACGGGAAGTAAAGGGGTATTCGATGTCTGATCTTTATCTTTGAAATGTGAGTATAACGAATAGGGTTGCCTTTGATAATAGGGCTGTTGTTTCGTGAAGAATGCTTCCGTAACTAGAGCGGTTTTTTGTTTCAATATAACTTCCAAACATTTTAGCTAAGATGACATTTTTATGTTCTTAAACGATAATAAACCAATGTTTTAATGGACACTAGTTTATTTTAGTTCATTAGTTTATGTAATCTGTTACATATTGTTCGTCAACGTGGATTGATATCAAAAAGATTAAAATATTAATAAATAAAACGTTGTTAACTGTGTTTTTTTCCTCTCAATAACTTTATGAAATATATTTAGTATTTGAGTTCCACTGTTATTTTCACGTATTTTTCTGTTATCCACATTTACACAAAAAAAATATGTGTGGTGTCGTGGGATACTCGAATCGATAATCGAATGGAACGAAGTTCCTTATTATAAAAATATTCGGGTATACATTTTTTATTATAATTTGTTTATTGATAAAAAAAACTACTTTACAAAGTTATCAACTTTATTTTATTCACAATGATTTATGAAAGATGTATAATAAAAAAATATGTTGCTTTTGTACGTTATGTAAAATAAAAATCTTACGTTATACAATGTTTTCCCGGTTAGGGTACCCATCCGTATCGTCCCATAAGGAACTTCGTTCCAAAAAAAACTTGAATCCACTTAAAGTATGGACTCGTGGACACCCTAAGGTGAATATGGCCGTCGACGCCTCTCAATTTTATTTTGTATTACATATACGAATGAATCAGCTTACGATTCATCGGCTGTTGATTGGTTAGCGAAGCATTTGATCATCACTACGTGTATGCCGCCACTCACCTTCAGACATAAGGTCTAATCTCAATTTTATGGTAAAAGACGGTCTTTCAAACCAGAATATGTTTTTTTATTGCTTAGATGGTTGGACGAGCTCACAGTCCACCTGGTGTTAAGTGGTTGCTGGAGCCCATAGACATCTACAACGTAAATGCGCCACCCACCTTGAGATATAAGTTCTAAGGTCTCATGTATAGTTACAACGGTTGCCCCACCCTTCAAACCGAAATGCATTACTGCTTCACGGTAGAAATAGGCAGGATGGTGGTACCTATCCGCTCGGACTCACAAGAGGTCCTACCACCAGTAAATACGTGACTGCTTCGCCGTAGAAATAGACAATACGCTTTATTATTTTTGTGGGCTTGATTTTTATTACACAATGGAATCGAAGGTCGTTCGTGAGCAGCACGTGCTAAATACGTAATTCATTAGAATATTCGGTGTCTGCTTACGGGATGTGAACAAGAGCATGATCGCATAGTTATATAGGAGTACATTGGACACCTTGTTCTTTAGGCTGGGATTTTTAACTCCCTATGTTACGGTTGTCCCGACACCTTAATCAATACGACAGCTTAGCGGCAGATTTAGTAAATATAGTGCAACCTACCCGCGTGGGTTCACAATACAACATACCGCCGTTTTCTTGCACGATGCTCTCTGTTCCTTGCGATGAAATTCATGAGCCCCTGTTTATTTAAAAATACCGACGCCTGTTAGAGGATTTTAACATCGACATAGCTGTATCACGCGAATACAGCGTGCGTTTTAGCGCCAATATCATTTTGAGTTAAGATTAAAATGACTACTAGAATCTTAGTTAGATTGGAATATTATAAACTTTCCATTATATGACTTCGCGGAGTACTGGGGTTCTTTAGACACATTGCTCGAAAAGAGGGCTACGATCTCAAATGCCTGATGATGACAGGCAAGATAGAAGGAAAACGTCCCAGAGGACGCATCTTCGATCTCCTTTTTTTACTGGTGGTAGGACCTGTTGCGAGTCCGCGCGGGTAGGTACCACCGCCCTGCCTATTTCTGCCGTGAAGCAGTAATGCGTTTCGGTCTGAAGGGTGGGGCAGCCGTTGTAACTATACTTGAGACCTTAGAGCTTATATCTCAAGGTGGGTGGCGCATTTACGTTGTAGATATCTATGGGCCCCTGTAACCACTTAACACCAGGTGAGCTATGAGCTCGTCCTCCTACTGAAGCAATAAAAAAAAATTGAATTTAACGATACCCTTCACGAAGTCAAGAATCGCAGCAGAGATATAAATGCAGCGGAGGAGTCAAGACTCTTACTAACGAGGAAAGCGACCCGAGGCGGATGAGGAATATTATAGAAAATAAACTTACTATTTTTTATTTATTGCCCTTGTAAGCAGAGAAGCATACGGCTCACCTGATAGTGAGTACTTACCGTCGCCCATGGACTTCAGCAATCCCAATGGCAGAGTCAAGCCGCTGCCTACCATTAAATAAATACTCTCCACAAGTATCGTTTGAAGAAGGACGTGTTATAACGTTCGAGAAACACTGTGGAGGGAAAGCTCATTCCAAAGCCGGATGGTACGTGGCAAAAAAGATCTCTGGAAATGTATTGTGGATGAATGCAGTGGCTCCAGGTAGTATGCATGAACTCTCTTCTCTACGTTCAATGTTTGTTGCTAATGTGAAGTAAATTTGGTTTATTAGAAACTGCAATTACTAGGTAATGTGACCAGCTGGCGTGTTTTTAGTTCATGCATGGCCCTTCTTTTTTTTTAAAACATAGTAAATGAGGTTAAGGTGTCTATAATACAAGTACAAGAACATTAAATAAAAATTTCGAAATGATTTGTTTTCGTTTCTCTATATTACTACTGGAAAACAATGCATTACATTAATACTACTTCTATTTATTCTTTCTTGTGGCGAAAACTTAACTTGTTACTGGTGGTAGGACCTCTTGTGAGTCCGCACGGGTAGGTACCACCACTCTGCCTATTTCTGCCATGAAGCAGTAATGCGTTTCGGTTTGAAGGGTGGGGCAGCCGTTGTAACTATACTGAAACCTTAGAACTTATATCTCAAGGTGGGTGGCACATTTACGTTGTAAATGTCTATGGGCTCCAGTAACCACATAACACCAAGTGGGCTGTGAGCTCGTCCAACCATCTAACCAATAAAAAAAAACAATGATACCTACAACCAAGATTTTCAAATTACTATCAAGTAATCACTTTTGACGCCTATAAAGGTCCCAAAGGCCCATGCTTATGAAATGTATATTGAGAAACTAAAATTTGCTTACACAATATAGTCAGTCAAAAGGAAATCTCAATCCTCCAAAGTCTTCTTAAAGCAGTTTCTAATAAACAATAAAATCTCCAAAGCTATATCTCACGACAAAGTTTTTTTTGTCAGTAATTGTTAAATTTTCGGATAATTTACTTCACAAAAGAATATAACTCTCCTTAATTTCTTCCTACTAACAATAACTCAGGGAGATTTTTTTTATTATTTTCTTTCATTCTTCGTACCAAAAGCCCTTAAAAGCTTGTCCTAATTTATTGTTTATATCGAAAGCGCTTTTGTGCGAGATATTCGAGCTTTTAACACAACGACATATAGCTGTTGTTTTGTTCATTCCTGAGAAACTTCAGCGGTCTGTAGTTTATTGATAAATAAACTTATCAATTGGTTTGACAGTTTTTCTGCTGGTACAATCATCTCGTTATTTTTTAGATGATTAATTACTATCAAACTGGTCCAGCATCAGATATATCAAACTCAAATTAATACACATTCCGGTATCGGTATTAGCATTGATATTTTCGTTGTCATTAGAAAGGAAGTTATTTTTTCCAATCTGCCCTATTTATCTGATGTAAGCTTTGAATGGTCAAAAGTTTTAGTGGTTTCTGTAAGGAAGGGCTCTCTAATTGGACTCCAGATGAAGAATGCCGACCATTCCTACGACTACTTCGAAGCATCCTCTCCTCATCTTACCTTTCACTTTTAATAAGCGTTCACTCTAATGCAAATGAGACTACAACCTTATTCATAAAGGTGGACAACGAACGGACGGAGGAGTACGAAATTTCCCACAGTTACAGAGAATAGAGAAGAGTGCAGAATATTAAAATTTTTTTTTTAGTTAAGCATAAAAAATACATTAAATCAATAAAAAAAAAACATTACACACACTACCATGTATTTGCCACAACACATTTAAATATACTCTTTGTTTATTGTCAACCTTTTGTTATTACTTATAGTCTGTGGTCCAATTGAGAATAGATGAATATTGTTTGTCTCTGATATTATTTTTCTGTATATATTATGTACATATAATAATCTTTGACAATAGAACCATAATAATGTTCAAACTTATAATTTTAATTACCTAGTTATAGTCGAATTTCGACTACTGGGAGACCACTAATTATTTTATAATAAAACAACATAACAATTACGATTCAATGTATTTATTCACTTACATAAAATTTTCATCAGTTCATTTATTATTTACATACAAAAATTTAATCATATCACAATCAAATCAGCGAGAAGAATCACATTAAATATTCACTAATTATCGTATTTTATTTATAGTTGAATTAAATTCTCATAGGCGAATTTCAACTAAAGACCCGCAGACTTGCGACGGGTACAATGACCTCGAAAAAAGAAAATGTATAATCCCAGATAATTTAAATGAAAATGTTTTTTTTTAAGGACGAAGTTTACGCAAAAACAATTTATTAATCTCGAAACTTCTTGAATCTCGACATCACACAATTCCATCCGGATCAAATTCCGGAAGAGTTTCCCATAAAAAGACCCTTGCATAATTTTCGTGTTTGACGAAAAACACGGAGGGACCAACATCATCATTGATATTATTGGTGTTCTAACTAGTAGAATATGCAACTTTTAGATTCTATTAGTCGCCATCTTTGATTCCAGAACATTCGATAGGGAAGCCATTAGTAGAAATTCGTTCCTACGAAAATTATCTTACACAAAATGGAAACGTCAAAGTGTATCATACATTTAATGAGTATTAAAGCCTTTGGCTCAGAAAATGAAAAGTTTCTATACATTAATACATATATTTTTTTTCTATAACTACAATGATGTACGTAAATGAAGCAAAATACCTTTGTAAGATATGTATTAAAATACCTACTGATGTAACGAACTAGGCTATATTAATACTGTTTAGTCAATATAAAACCAAAAACAATTTCTAGTCAACGAATTGTCATTGTTTTTGTGGGGGCAAGGGATGATGACTAGACAGCCCTGATAGTAGAATAAGTTACTGATACTATCAATGTTATGTTAGATTCTAGACGTAGATACTGTTAGTAGATTATTGAAACTTATAATTTAAAAAAATCTTAACAATTTGAAAACTGCCACATTGAATTGATGTGAAAATTGCGAATACAGTTACTGCTCGACATACTCTAATAAACAGTTTTCATTAGCGTAAAAACGTAAAAATATGTCAAAGAACCCCCTAAATGATTACACATACAAAACCCTTAATACTTAATATTGGAACAGTCGCTATATACACACGATAAAGATCCTTAAAGTTAAGACGACATAAAAATCAAAATCGCGTACAGAATAATGGCTGTTGTGTTTTGAGCTGCGCGTGATGCTAGTGCCGAGGCTGGATTCCGGACACACGATCGGAACTCGGAGTAATCGGCCCTCGTGACGGCGCAGTAGTGAACGTGGGCACAGGACGCGTCACAGTCAGACGTGTCAGTCGAATGTCGCACGCGTAGCGCAGTTAAATACCTGTTTATAAAGGAAATTTAGGATTTAGTCAAAATGACGGAAGAAAATGTTAAAATAAACACAATTGGAAGAAGTCTTCTCAGAAAAACTATTAACTTATTCTATAACAGAGTAAAAAATCCTTATACGCGCTTCCTTCACTCGCGTTTTCTTCCTATCCTTCCTATGTTCGCGGCTAAAGATTTTTTTATACATACATTTTGTACATACACATTGATAATATAATGCAGTAAAAACTCCAATTTCGCGCTTCCTTCACTCGCCTTTTCACTATTCGCGAATAAAAAAAAATCAACCTAAGTCCTATGTTCGCGGCTAAAGATTTTTTTATTTGCAGATTTAATCGGTACATTGATAAAAATGATTCTTACATGTAGGTATCATCAAGTCAGTGGCGTAGCGTGGTGGGGGTGGGGGGGGGGAGGCGGCCCGCCCCGGGGGGCACTTTTTAGGGGGGGCGGCAAATTTTCACAATAAATAATAAAAATATTTAAACCATTTCATAATAAGTTGGGGAAATAGTCTTTTCGCATTATAGTATGTAACTTGTAATAAAATCTCTTCGGCTATACTATTTGTATCTGGCTGGTTTTGGTATCATTAAAAGTTTAAATTTTAAAAAAGATAATTCCAAATTCAAATTAGGAAAATGTGTGATTTTTATTTATTTTTCGTACTGTCAAGATGAGTGAATCTAATGAAATTCGATATATTTTTAATTTTTACTACAAAAAAAGGGCGGCAAAATAACCTTCCGCCCCGGGCGGCTGATACCCACGTTACGCCACTGCATCAAGTTAATATCCTTTGTAAACTCACTTTTCCAAGTTCACGGTTTCTGTATTCGCGGCATATTCACGGAACGTATAGCCCGGGAATAAAGAGCTTTATGCTTCTATTTACCAATCCCCAATTCATTTGTATGTTGGTGTGGGATATTTAGAAGTGCCAATCGTGGAAATTACGATTGTGTTCCAAGCGTATTTTGATGGATGGTTTTCGCTGGTTGAAATTGCAGCTTTATGCGTAATCGGATAATAGAACTATTCCACTGCAAACACCGTATTTTTTGTTTACTCTTGACAAATGAACGAGCTCGCGATCAACCTGATTACCAGAGCCCGTATAATCCTGAATACGCTTCGTGGCAACAACAGGTAAGTGGTATAATCATTCTGCTAGCATTAATGTAGCCGAGTTTGGTTTTCCGGTACTCCTAAGTGGGAAGGCGGTGGAAAACATTTTCATCCAGAGCCCCGTTCGATAACTATCCAAAATCGGTAAGAGTATACTCTTAAAGGATAAAAAGTTTTGAAGCACTGATGTATCTGGCATTATTTAGAAATTTAAAGATGATCAGTTTGCGATTAACATGAGACTTAGTGTATCATTAAATTACTTACTTATTAAAAACGCTACGATCATGATGACTCCTGATTTTCTCAGCCAAGGCGTGTAAGGACGCAGCATTTATCTCTCGCAGCCCGTAGTATTGTGTTAGATTGTATTCTATAGACCAATGGATTTCACCTTTCGGATTGGTCACGTCCAAATAATATTGGGTGTAGTCTAAGACCTTTTGCGAGAAAAAAAATTTAGTTTAGCTTTCAACGGCCAAGATATATTGTTTTTTAGTGTATTTTAGTGACGTGTATCGTTAAACAAGTCTTTTGGTCGATGTTTACAGTGAAACCACTAAGTAACACACCCTGAAACGCAACTCCCACTAAGCGTTCTGTAGAACAAAGAAGTTCAAATAATCCCGTTTCCACCATCGCACCTCTCGCCTCTGATACTAATTTTAATAATTCTATGGGGAACTGTCGCCTTATGGGTTCATGAACAGTTTAATTTTCAACTCTTCGATTCTCTTCCAGTGCTTTCTTCTTCAAACGAGATTTGAAAAGAGTCCTTAACGGTAGCTTTGCTGTACCCCTGACGTTACTGATATCTTGTGCTATTTATCATATGTTGGTGTTTTTTATTGCTAAGATAGATGAACTAGTTCATGGTCCACCTGATGTGAAGTGGTTACCGAAGTCCATACACATCCACCGCCTTAATGCTGCCGTCCAACTTGACACATTAGCTCCAAGTCTTAGTTTTTACACCCTTCAAATCGAAACGCATTACTGCTTCAAGGCAGAAATAGGCAAGGTGGTGGTATCCTCCTGTCCAAGCTCGTAAGAAGCCCTACCACCAGTATAAACCCGATCTCTCTACTTTAAAAAAACTCTTCTACTTATATTTATGAAAACTTACTTTTCCAGTGTTAATTTCAAATTTGTAAAGTCTCAAGCCGGGATTGGTAACGCTGCCCGCACCTCTCGGAGTCAACGAAGGAGCCAAAAGTGCCCAAGAAACCGGATGACCTAAAAGTTTTAAACGAATGTAATAATTGTAAAAGAAAAAAATATACACAAACATGAAAGATGTAATAGCCCTTGTAAACACGGACTTTAAATTTAAATTAAATATGTCTAAAAAATTTTTATTGTAACGAAGCTCCTTATGGGACATTGCGGAGGGGTACTTTAACCGGGGAAAAACGTCCGTAACGTAAGATTTTTATTAGTAATGCACACAGTGTACGACTTAACTTTGTAATAACGTACAAAAAATTACATATTTTTTATCATTCATTGACCACGATCTCAGGGCGTTCGTTTGCGCAATACACTATTTTTTATGAAAACAACCGTGAATGAAGTGTACCACAATAAGTTCGCACGTTACCAAATGACCGTGGGTTGTTGCGAAACCTCCAGTTTTATTTTCTTTATACCTCGAATAGAACTTATAATTAATAATTTTATAATAAGGAACTTCGTTCCTATCCGGTATCCCACGACACCACTCATCTTTTTTATAAAACAATGGATCCGGATCCAAAGTTGAGGTATTTGCTGTCTGGGTCTATTTGTTATGTAATGCTGGCTGTAGTATCGTATTGGTTTTCGGTACCAAAAATATAGGATTTTTTTTCTTTTCTATGTAATGGTCAATATTGTATTTAGTATTTTATATAATAGACTAGCTGACCCGGCAGACTTCGTAGTGCCTCAATCGATAAATAAAAGACCTAAACTTTTGTAGAAAATAAACTTAAAACAAAGGAATCCGTTCGACGGGGGGGACATCAAAGGAAAAACAAAATTGTTATTTTTATTGAATTCCGGGCATTTTCATATTTATCTACCTTTTAAACCTTCCCTGGACTTCCACAAATGATTCAAGACCAAAATTAGCCAAATCGGTTCGGCTGTTCTCGAGTTTTAGCGAGACTAACGAACAGAAATTCATTTTTATATATATATATAGAGGTATATAGATAAAGCCTTACCTTCATTATAAATCAGTCTAAACGTATCAGAGTGGCGATGCCCGTAAAATTGTCCAGCGATTACATCGCTAAACGATCGAATTATGTGTAAGAGTCTGGCATTAGCAGACGGAGACAATTCTCCACCACCAGAAGCCGACGAGCTGCCGGCGTTGTGTCTGTCTTCGACTCCTGGACCGGCATGGGCAACTAGGTACACCTTCGAGAAAAACACTATCATTTAAAAAAAAATATTTTGTCTGAAAAAAGGCTTTATTATTATTATTTACATCTATAAGTAGATTACATATCCCAGAATCGCATTATATTTCCGAAGCAGTATCAGTACGGGTAAACACCATCGATTTGTTTTCAAAAACATTAAAAACACATTGCCTTACAGAGGATAAGCGTGAAAGCCGATTAAAAATGGGAACGTTCTTGAGATTTTACACGTGCAAATAATGTCGTTGTGGCCTAAAGGATAAGTCGGCCAGTGTACTTGTATCAAACGATCCCATTAAACCGGAGTTCAAATCTCTCAGAGCTATAGAACCTATTTTCCTAATTAAATACGAACTTGAGTAATGTTCACGAACAATTTCCACTCAAAAAAAGCGGTATTCTACAGAAATGTGGCCATTTACGTGGCGTTATCTAAAATCTTCGGTAACCATTTAACACCAAGTTAGCCGTGAGCTCATCCAACTATATAGACAACAAAAAATCAATATATTTTTGACAAGCTCACTGTTTACTTCATTTTAACAGATAAGATTTCAACTTATTCCAGATAGTAAGATCTCCTATTATCCCTATTTATAAGCAGATCAAATTGTTAAGTTTGTTTCTGTAGTATTTTAAGAATGGTCTTATTTTATTTTGAGAAAAAAATCAGGGCTTACTTGAGCTTAGGGACACTTAAGCCCTTAATATACATCTATCACGATTTGAATTTTGAATCTTTGAATTTTTTAACACTTATTGATTTTTTTTTCTTTCGATGCATTCCAACAGAATAGGCAGTCAATGGCTCATCAGTCGAAGATTATTCTTAAATATCTCACAATAATCTCAGTATATTAAATTCGACCACTAATGAGAGTAGCGTGTACCAATAAGAAACGAACAATCAAAAATATGTTCAAAATAAGAGAAGGTAAGAGAGAGAGAGAGAGAGAGAGAGAAAGAGAGAGAGAGAGAGAAAGTATTCTTTATTGTACACCAAAAAACAAATAAACAGTGCGATACATTAAACACAAAAAAGTACAATTGGCGGTCTTATCGCTAAGAGCGATCTCTTCCAGACAACTATCAGGTGGACAAGAATCATTTGGAAACGAACTACGCGCGGTGTACCATTCCAGTGAAATACAGATACATATATTATGTACACATACATATACACATACATACACACATACATATCTCCGTAAATATACATACAATTAATACACAAAGCTATATAATATAATAATAATTTTTTGAAATTTGAAGAACATTTTATTTGAAAATTATAATTACCATTTCGCTTTTCTTTCTAGCTGTACTGAGTACTTGATTTAACCACTCCCACTGAGCTCGTCCCACATTAGGTCCGTCAGTTCTTGCTGCTCCACCGGCCCAAAGGACACTGTTCAGAACTATGATCCTGAGCTTACTGTGTGACTGCTCAATAGTGTAGTATCCTCCTAAAATAAATCCAATCCAATCAGCCCTCCAACTCAGATAAAATTTATTAATTTACACGAAAATAAATGTTTGTATTAGACTAACAAAAAAAATTGCTTAGACGGGTGGACGAGCTCACGGCTCACCTGGTGTTGAGTGATTACCGGAGCCCATAGACATCTACAACGTAAATGCCGCCACACACCTTGAGACACGAGTTCTAAGGTCTCACTTGTAACAGTACGACGACTGCCCCGCCCTTCAAACTGCATTACTGCTTCACGTCAAAAATTGTCAGGGTGGTGGTACTTACCCGTGCGGACTCAGAAGACGACCTACCACCAGTAATTAAGCAAATTATAATTTTGCGGGTTTGATTTTTATTACACGATATTAGTACGATCGCATTAACTTTTATGTCGATGAAAAATCTATTTATAAATTAATCTCAATTCAGTTTTTTATGTCACGCGTAATAATCATGCACGCTACGCCTACTCACCGATTTCAAAAGTTTGCAAAGCCTCTGTGGGTAGCCACTGCCTCCACATTTCCACAAGTTTGCGCGAGGGCGGTGGGTCATTGTGCCCCAGAGCAGGAAAAACGAATTGGCTACTAAAAGTTGTGCTCAATACATATGTTACATTTCTGACGGCTTCCAGTTTGATTTCGTCACTCAAGTGTTCCATGGATGATGATAATATATCCCTGCATAAATTAAAGACATATTCAGTTAAAACTAAAGTCGTACATAATTTGAAAGCTTATTATTTTAAACGAAACTCGAGGGTTTTCCTTCTAGGTGGTCAGAGAAAGTGAAAACTATTTTCATTTTTACATTAATATTTTTTTGTTATTTTAAACCTTACATAGACGAGATAACGGCCTGTTTTATGTCGATGTTGGTCAAGTCACTGCTTATAGTTTCTTCAAATCTGATTGCATAAGAATTCAAATTTTCTGGTTAATAAATAACGACGGTCACTAGTGTATTTCCAAAAATGGACTCCAAAATTGTATTATTTATGAATAATTTAGTTTTATTGCAGTGAAATCTATTTTTTGTATATATCTCTATATCTACCTATACTAACCCAGTCCATAACACGAATTCGAGAGTTTCAGGATGACGCTCGTGCATAAAAGACGCGGCACTTTGAATCAAAGGCCATGAACTGTCGCAGGTGTGGTCACGATGCCTCCCGTTCCGATGGCTGTGATCGCTACTGCCCCTATTGTGTCTGCAACCTATAAATAACTAGCTGTACCCGTTCGCTTCGCTGGGCATTTAAAATTAACATTATTATTTCTCCCCCCACAAAGATTCTCATAATTATTGCCCCCGCAACTGGTGTAGGGAGTCCAACACTCATATAAATATTAGCCTATCCATTAAGTACATGTATTTCCTACATGGATACCAAGTTTGAAGTTAATCGAATGCATGGTTCAGTAGTTATAACGGAACATCCGTAAAAACCACTGTAGATTTATATATGAGTATAGATTAAATTTTTGAAAATTTTATCCCCTCAAATGGCCTAAAAAATAATTTGATGCTTTAAAATCTGCAGAGGAGAGATAAATTTCCAATGATCAAAAATAACATGAGAAACTGAGATATTGAGAAACTAATATCTAAAATTTTGTCGATGAACCAATGAATTGTGAAATTTTATATAAACTGTATAATCATATTTGAAACAAAAGGCCTTTATGGGTCGAAGTGTCAGGCAATTTATTTCCTAAGTCTCTTGAATACAAGATCATATTTATAATGCATAAACAATCCTTATTAGTTAGTTATAAATAAGGTGTAAGATGTTCATTCTTTACACTTCCGCGAACGTACAATGAAACGCGAAGACAGTCTTTTTTTGTTAATGATACATTGCCTGTTATGCAAAGTATGATTTTAAAACACTAATAGGATTTTTGGAACGAAGTTCCTTATGGGACGATGCGGTGGGGTATCCTAACCGGGGAAAAACGTCCGTAACGTAAGATTTTCATTAGTAATGCACACAGTGTACGACTTAACTTTGTAATAACGTACAAAATAATTACATACTTTTTTAATTCGTTTGCGCAATACACTAACTCTAATGCAAAGAACCGTGAATGAAGTGTATCACAATAAGTTCGCACGTTACCAAATGACCGTGGGTTGTTGCGAATCCTCCGGTTTTATTTTCTTTATACCTCGAATATAACTTAAAATTAATATTTTTATAATAATGAACTTCATTCCTATCCGGTGTCCCACGTCACCACACATCTTTTTTATTATAAATTTAAGCAGGTATTAGGCAGGTACCTCTTCTTTGCAGTCGAATATTTACAGTTGACTTTGGAAAATTTAAATTTATACTCACACATACACACTCTTCGGAAACTTAAATTTATTAATAATAAATCATAAATTCCGAATAAAAACCTTTACTTTGCCTATTACTTTAGACTTTTAACTTAAAAACGTACACACAGCTCAAACAGATTGATAAAAATACTATTTATGTTTAGTTTTGTTAATTAAAAAAAAAACTCGACGAAATTATAATCAATCGTAGAATATTCTAAAACAAAGTCAGTTGAAAACAAGCACCATTCATTATTTAAACACGAAAATAATGTACAGCCGGAAAACAACATAAAATATGAAAAGCGACAAATATCTGTACCTCTATGAAACTCCGGGGAGTTGTGAAAGGGGTCGTAATGAAGATCTGTGATGTGCCAAAAGTAACCTGAAACAAAATATTAACATTGTACCTTACGTTATGAAGGTGTGGGGGATACTGGTAATGCGTAAGATAGTGATAATATTTCACATTACATGGACCCTGTTTACGTCGGTTTTTTGGAACCTTTTGAAAAACGGCATCCATCCTTTTGAGATACGTTCGTCTCTTGCTACGTTACCAAAAATTTATTTTTTTATGTTGAAACTAAAATGTAATATTATACTAGCTTTTTCCCGTGACTTCGTCCGCGTGAATAATTCACAAATAATGCTTTTTTTTTGAACAAATTTGGTTAGCATAAAAAACGTTATAGTGAGCCAACCTTAACATAATTATAGACATGTGCTGTCGCGGACTTTTTTTTAGATCTTTTAAAGGAGAACAATTCTGTTGTACATAATTTTAGCGAAACTTTAACCGTTTCTGCAGCGCACGCAGCGGAAGCTCTCAAAAGGAAAAAATACCCCGATTTTGAAACATTCTTTATTGGTACTCCGCTTGTATTGGATGTGCGATGTGATGTTTTATAGCCTTTCTCAATAAATGAGCTATCTAACGCTGAAAGAATTTTTCAAATCGGACCAGTAGTTCCTGAGATTAGCGCGTTCAAACAAACAAATTCTTCAGCTTTATAATATTAGTATAGACAATATTATGAATAGAGTTTTAACAGAATAGACTGTTATCGCCAAAGGCGCTTCGAACAAGACAACCTCTGGTTAAACTTGAGTTATTAAACAAAGAAAGCACGAGTAGTTGGCGTAACCTGTAAGCGTCCGCTTTGAAATTATCCGAACAATTTAGAATAGATCGATTAAGGCACCGAAAGTAAATAGGGCTGCCATAAAATGATTATTTAAGCTTACGAAATGTAAATTTCAAACTACAACATTTTAATTGTCTATGACCACGAAAGCCGAAAGTTAGAAATTATTAAAAATTAAATTCGTTCGATTTTAAAACGCTAAAGTTATTTAAGTTCAATTATGGCTAGTGAAAACTTAAGAAAATCATTTTTGTACTATTTAATTCGTAACAAATTCGATAGAGTGAAATAAAATATTCTATGCTATCTCGTTGAATAAGTCATCTTAACAAAAATTTACATATATAACATTGTATAATATTGCTCAAACAACCTTTAATCTTTTCAGAAACCTTTTGAAAATAAACTATATCAACTCAATTGATCTAGTTTATTAATAGTTATACATATTTGACAGACTCTTTTTGACATTTTTGATATTAAACTAGACTCCTAGATAACATTCACTTCTCTAAAATACTACTTTGCCTATGCTCTATCTTTATCTATGCATGGTTAGGTTTCTGAGAGGAATTAGTTCCGTGTTATAATATTATGTATTAAATACTAACGATACCTTAATAGACCCAAAGCTTGCGAAAATCTCTAGGGGATCAATTTACGAAACCAATTATCTACGTTGTAAAATAAACTGAACCCGAATTTAGATTGGGCGGTAGCTATAAATATATCTCAATGAATGACAGTTAGATTTTCAAAAAGTGATTACATTTAAGAAATTTAAATCACAACAAAAATCATAAAAATTAATAATTAAAAAACAAGGCGTTTGGGTCTACTTCTATTTCGTGAATTGTTCACATGTGGAAATTATTAGATACTGCCAAAATGACTTAAAAAAAAAACTAATTATGTTCAAAGATTTAAATTAGCATGCCCAAGTTTTTGTAACCCTACGACGTTGCCAGAGATTCAATTTGAAACAAAAATAAACGGATTAATTACAATTAACGTAGTTAATCTTGGTTCGGACTCAAAGGAAACTGACCCTTTCGCGTCTACAATCCTGCAAAGCTTGGATTAAACGGATACCGTATTTGCAGTCAGATGTTTGTCATACGTAAAACAAGATACGACTAAGACGATTAAGTTCTATGAAACATATATTCTATATGTTAGTAATATAAATAGTAAAGTTGTATTCTAAGTACACAATTTTGGATGAACTGGTTTGTTGAAGTTATCGTGATCCTCTTTACTCTACATGACTGTATCTACTGTTATTAAAGATCTATAAATATAAATTCAAAATTCAATTTACTTTAGTCACATACTTTTAAAATTTTTAGATAAGTTTTGGAACGAAGTTCCTTATGGGACGATGCGGAGGGATACCCTAACTGGGAAAAAACGTCCGTAACGTAAAATTTTTATTAGTACACACAGTGTACGACTTAACTTTGTAATAACGTACAAAAGATAACATATTTTTTTATCATTCATTGACCACGATCTCAGAGCGTTCGTTTGCGCAATACACTAACTCTTATACAAACAGCCGTGAATGAAGTGTACCACAATAAGTTCGCACCTTACCGAATGACCGTGGGTTGTTGCGAAACCTCCAGTTTTATTTTCTTTATACCTCAAATATAACTTAAAATTAATATTTTTATAATAAGTAACTTCGTTCCTATCCGGTGTCCCACGACACCACAAATCTTTTTTTTTTCAAATGTCTCTGTATAGTCGGTCGTGGACGCCAGTAAAGCCTATACTCAAGACGGTGCCTACTGTTGCATATCTATCACCTCTATTCGCCTTTTAAAGTCTATTCTGCATAGTACATCGTAAACAAGAAAAGCGGTCGTGTCAATGACGATAACAATTGAAGAATCATTTACGAAAACGCATGCTCTTTCGCGAAATATATACTTACGAAAACGAAATTGAACATTTTTCATCATTATGGTCCCACTCCGGTTTCAATCACGGCGACCAAGATTTACTGTTTTTTTTTTTGCCCTTGTAGGCAGACGAGCATACGGCCCACCTGATGGTGAGTGGTTACCGTCGCCCATGGACTTCAGCAATGCCATAACTTAAAAGCGAATTGCCGCTCCTCTTATGCGCTCTAATATGGCTATGGTAGTCTATCTTGTTCTTAAACGTGCGCAAACCAATGCTACACGTAGGAACACCATCCATTAAATTGCAAAAAATGGTGGAAAATTTTTAATGGGTACCTTATTCAATGAATATTGTTTCATTTGATTTTCCTTCTTTTATCTTTAGCAACTATACCGATATTATGATTTTTATAATCGGAATGTTTACATACCAATTTTAGCATCTGTCAGATTAAGCCACAACAGGCTGGTGATGTAGAGGGCGAAGCTGCTTAAATTCATTTTACAGGATTACATGAAGTCCATTCTTCGTAAACAGCTATTAATGTTTTGCTGTCCATTTTTCTTTACATAATCTGCAGAAGAAAATATAAATTGAATCCAACATACTATCAGTTGTTATTCCAACGCATTTGTATTGGGCATTTTAATAGATCATTTCATTCATAAATGCGTTTCATCCATAAATGCAGTAATGCGTTTCGGTTTGATGAGTGGGGCAGCCGTTGTAACTATACTAAGACCTTAGAACTCATATCTTAAGGTAGGTGGCGGTATGTACGTTGTAGATGTTTATGGGCTCCGGTAACCAATTAACATCAGGTGGGCCGTGAGCTCGTCGACCCATCTAAGCAATAATAATAATAAATGAGATTTCTGAAATCTGAGGATTTTATTGCCACTGTAGGCAAATGAGCATATGGCCCACCGCTAAGGAGTCTCCACACACCTCCTTTGAAAAAGGATATATGGTTCATATTATGTTGATTGTTCCTGTATTTGAATGGTTTTATCACCATCGTTGGATGCGGAAGGCGGAGGACCGCATTATGTGGAAGGCATTGGGGAAGGCCTATGTCCAGCAGTGGGCAGATAAAGGCTGATGATGATGATGATGATGATGATCACCATCGTTAGTCATCGATCCCCTTTAGGTTGCAAAGCAATCTTACGCTACCGTTCCAAAAAAAATCTCGTTTTATTAGTTTCATAGCATATAAATGTCGGAAAAACACATTCGAGAAAACTAGGCTTTTAAGGGGTATTGGTAATTTTCGGTAGGCAGCGGCTTGGTTCTGCCCTTGGCATTGCTGAAGTTCATGGGCGACGGCAATCACTTACCATGAGATGTACCGTAAAATCTGAATTAAAAAAAATTGAATTGGATTACAAATTTGTGTCACTCAAAAATTAACTACGAAAAAAAACAGGAAAAGAATGCTAAAATAATGAAATAAAAGCAATGCGTATCCTTAAAGTAAACACTTTGTAAAAACAATGATACAAATCAAAACAACCCCATCATTATATTCACAGAAATGAAAAATTGTCACAAAGAACAGGAATAAAGTAAAGAAAATAGATAACCACAAAGGGAAACTCGGTTTTGCCGTTTCTTAACCTTAGCAATAGTATAAGTATATTTAAGAGAAAAAGCGGTTTAAGTCAACATCTACACAGGCGAGTTTTCTTTTATTTATAAAGGAGACAGATTTAAAATAAGCGACCAAGACTCTTTGACGGTTCCCGATATAAATATTCCATTTCTTGTTTGACTGAATCGTGCGCTGTTTTGTTTTGCAATGTCTGAATCTGATTTGTCGGAGATGTTGGGAAGTTTAGTTGGTTTGTCGGTCGTTTGACAAAGTTTGCTCACGATTTTTAGACACTGAATGGTTATAACTCTTTGTTGATCAGATGATGATGATGATGATGATGATGATGATCGACACCTTTAATATCTGTAAAATCCTAAACGCCTTTGTCTAAGGTATTCGTGGGAGGGTATATTCAACGTCTAGTGGTAGGACTGACAAGAAATTGAGAGCAATTTCCTGTTAATCTTCCCAACAAAATTCAAGATGGGTATTTTGAAGAAGAGATATTGAAGCACCTTTAATAATTACACTATATGAAAGAGCTCACCTAGCACCGAAGAATTCACAATGTGAATTCCACCTCCAATCTCGAGTTCGAGGTCCCAATTTTATTGTGTACAGTTGTAGGAATATACGACAAAGGGAAGATCTTCCACCGAGCGGGTGATATTGTTCGGTAGACCAACGGTCCGAATGTTGTTGTTCGGAACTTGTATATATGCGCTTTATCTTGAAAATGTCGTAAGCGAGATTCAGGCATATGTCAATTATCTTGCGTTGTATGATGGCTACCCGCCACATCACTCCCCTCCGAGACTGGAGGTCTTGTCATATTTAGTTATCGTTGTCCGTGCTGAGATTAGCTTGCAAGTGCCAGTGCTGCTCGAAGTTTGCGGTGAGTCGAAACTGAGCTTGAATGCTGCGTGATTGTCGCCAGTGCTGCTCGAAGTCTGCGGTGAGTCGAGACTGAGCTTGAATGCTGCGCGATGAGGCAGTGTAGGTGCGTGCCGTAGGGCCAGGAAGCGCGGTGAGTCGGCTGCGATGGTCCTGTTGAGGCTGCGATGCTGGCTTGCTGTGGGACGACTGTCAATGACGTGTTTTTTATCTGCGAGAATGCGGGGATTGTGGTAGCCGAAGTTCTTGATGCGCTGATGATGAATCAGAAGGTTGCGATTATCACGTCGGGGTCACCAGTTGTAGGAATATACGACAAAGGGAAGATCTTCCACCGAGCGGGTGATATTGTTCGGTAGACCGACGGTCCGAATGTTGTTGTTTGGAACTTGTATATATGCGCTTTATCTTGAAAATGTCGTAAGCGAGATTCAGGCATCTGTCAATTATCTTGCGTTGTATGATGGCTACCCGCCACACAGCTACAACATAGCTCAAACTCGATCAAACTCGAAGTGACAAGGTATGAATAGACAGAATGGTAAAATCTACGCATATAAGTTTTCGATGCGCCTTTCTATCAGATAATTTGATAGATTATCTCTTGAATAAATCTGTCACTGACTGTCACTATATCAAATCCTTTGACATAATTTGATTAAAAACATTCATTCCCACATTTAGTACAAAACACTGCATGTCACGAGTGCACATCACTGAATCCTATCTTAAGTCCTGAAGGACGTCGTCTCAGAACTACAGCTTAAAAGCTAACAAACTGACCCCTACCAGTTAGCCTTACTTCAAAAAGTTAATTAGTGTTTTGTAAACTGCGCCTTTGAGGCAACCGGGTCCAGTACAAATACAAAGTAATCTACAGTCTGCAAACACCGGCCGGCTGAGACCACTGATCTTAAATAGAACCCTCGAATTCAAGTTTCTTGTTAAGAATCCCGCTTGAAACAACTTCTGTTGGTAATCTTTTTAAGACGAGTTTTTTTTTTTTTTTTTAAGACTTGTAAGACAAACAATAATGTAATAGTTGACGTTTTTTTCAGTATGATCTATTTAAAGGAAAATATAATGTTATAGATTAAAACTGAGAGCTTACGCTGTTTAATCAGAACCGATATTAAGGAATTTATCATTCAATCAATTTACTTGAAGGCTTTCAAGTACTCGAAATTTCTAGAAAATCCAACCACATACCAGCCAAACAGTAACTCATTGCAGGGCTTGGAGTCAGGGCGGTAGTAGAAATAAGTACCGTTTTTATTAGCTAAGATGTCCAGAATGGAATTATTGTACCACTTTCAAGCCAGAACGTATATTTTTTTCATAAGTAGACATGTTAGTGGCTTTTGCTAAGAAACTAAGTGTCTATGCAGCTAATTATGCAGAAAATTATCTTTTACTAGTATCTTATTTTCTGAATAATAACTGATCTTATTATTATAACGATTTAATTCGAATAACATAGACTGATATCAGAGCTAAAGATTGGAGAAGCTTCTAAGCATCCCCTGCTCTTACAAATATAAGCAACATAACACTTGGCCCCGAGTTCATTGACCACAAAACTACTGCTTCTATTAGCAGTAATTAAGCCATAAAATGCAACGACCCTAACAGTTCTTCAACGAGTTCTACCCTCGGTCGGACTAAACAAAACGTGGTCCTCGACCGCCACTCCGGACGGTCAGTTTGATGGACAAATGGGTACTCGAAACGGGTTGCTTGGACCACTAGACTTGGATGTGGTCTAAGTCAAGAAAAGGGGAGCTTTATAATTATTTTGTTTTGTTAATGATCAGAAAATGTATAGTAGAAATATCAGGTATTAAATTATCTATATAATATTGTATAATATAATATTATGTATTCAATATATAACAGTTACAATAGTACACAATAGACCAGACATTCTTTATATAAACAAAAGCGACAACAAAACATACCTTATAGATGTAACAGTTCCCTCAGACTATAATATAAGGGCCATAGAAATAGAAAAGCTAAGTAAATACCATGCACTCAAAACCGAAATACCAGATTATGGAAAACACACACAGAAATAGTACCAATAGTAATAGTTGCAACCGGAGTAATAGCCAAAAGCCTACAGAAAGACGATCAGAAAGAGAGACGATCAAAACTTGTGTCTGAAGTGGAGAACTCTCTGGGGCGAGTCTCCAAATGGGGTGAATTGAACTTGGTTCAATTCAACCCGTTAAAGACACAAGTTTGCGCGTTCACTGCGAAGAAGGACCCCTTTGTCATAGCGCCGCAATTCCAAGGAGTATTCCTGGAACCTTCCGAGAGTATTGGGATACTTGGGGTCGACATTTCGAGCGATGTCCAGTTTCGGAGTCATTTGGAAGGCAAAGCCAAGTTGGCGTCCAAAATGCTGGGAGTCCTCAACAGAGCGAAGCGGTACTTCACGCCTGGACAAAGGCTTTTGCTTTATAAAGCACAAGTCCGGCCTCGCGTGGAGTACTGCTCCCATCTCTGGGCCGGGGCTTCCAAATACCAGCTTCTTCCATTTGACTCCATACAGAGGAGGGCCGTTCGGATTGTCGATAATCCCATTCTCACGGATCGTTTGGAGCCTCTGGGTCTGCGGAGGGACTTCGGTTCCATCTGTATTTTGTACCGTATGTTCCATGGGGAGTGCTCTGAGGAATTGTTCGAGATGATACCGGCATCTCGTTTTTACCATCGCACCGCCCGCCACCGGAGTAGAGTTCATCCATACTACCTGGAGCCACTGCGGTCATCCACAGTGCGTTTCCAGAGGTCTTTTTTGCCACGTACCATCCGGCTATGGAATGAGCTTCCCTCCACGGTGTTTCCCGAGCGCTATGACATGTCCTTCTTCAAACGAGGCTTGTGGAGAGTATTAAACGGTAGGCAGCGGCTTGGCTCTGCCCCTGGCATTGCTGAAGTCCATGGGCGACGGTAACCACTCACCATCAGGTGGGCCGTATGCTCGTCTGCCTACAAGGGTATTTAAAAAAAAAAAAAAAAAGAAATACATAGATAAATTTAACGATCGCCTGGTGTAGTGGTAAGTGACATGGTCACTACACAAGGGGGTCGCGGGTTCGAATCCCGCCAAGGGAAGATATTTGTATGATAAATATAAATGTCTTTTCCAGGGTTATGGATGTATATTAAATATATGTACGTGTATAATAAAAATGTTACATTTATAGGCAGGCAGGCATATATACGGTAGGCAGCGGCTTGGTTCGGTAGGCAGCGGCTTGGCTCTGCCCCTGGCATTGCTGAAGTCCATGAGCGACGGTAACCACTCACCATCAGGTGGGCCGTATGCTTGTCTGCCTACAAAGGCAATAAAAAAAAAAAAAAAACCGTTATCTGGTACCTGTAGCACAAGTTCTTTACGAACTTAGCACGGGACCAGTTAACGTGGAGTGATTGTTATTAAATATTTATTTACTTATTAAAAATAAAAAAAAAATTAGATGCAAACATCAACCCACACATCACGCAGAAACAAGCTGCCATACACACGGTCACCATCATCACGAAAGTCTTGGGAGATACGGTCTTCGTAGGAGGGAAAACTGAGTCACCCTTTCCCTGAGGGTCTCAGGGCGGGAGCTCAGTAAACCGAGCCTAGAGCTCGAGTAGAGGAACAATATTATAATATTAATAGTATTAAGGCGAACTTAAGCCATTCATGAATTTCGTTGCAACAAATCTCATAAAGTTAAATGAACTGATAAACAAAATAATATCATAGGATTAAGCAACATAGCGTTTTTTGAATTTTCCTCTAAATTCCGCGTTCGCTTATAACTTGGAGATTTCGCTTCGTCGATTTGTCGTTAAGTGAGATTGACGTATCGAGCAATGTATATATGTGAACATAAGCGACAGTGATTGGTAAACAATTGTTGTTACTTTGTGTTTGCTTGGTTATATGTTATATTAATACGTGAAGCACAAACTTTGTATCCCTTTTTACGAAAATTGCGCGGACGGAGGAGTATGAAATTTTCCACACTTATAGAGAATATAGAGAAGAAGTGCACAATGCTAATATTTTTTTAAAATAATGCATAAAATATACATTAAATCAATAAAGAAAACACTACACACACTACATACCATGTATTTGACGCACACACGCATGCATACTATTTATTGTCAAACTTTTATTCTTGACGTCTGTGGTCAAATTGAGAATAGATTAAATATTGTTTGTCTTTATTAGTATTTTTTATAGTGTGGCCTTGGCGAAATTTGTGATTATAGAAGTATAAAATACAATCATAATAGTGTACAAACTTACAATTCCAATTAATTATAGTCGAATTTCGACTACTGCGGGACCTCTAGTATGTTATAAAGGTCGTTATGATTTTGATTGTAACGAAAATGGTCTTAAAAGGGCATCTCATATGATGTGATAGTAGGTTTGGTTTCCATAGAGAGAGGCACAAATAAATTGATCGGTACCTTATGGTGTAATGGTGGTAGCAAAAGTATTAAGTTAATAAAATTATTTTATTATAGTAAAGTTAATCTGACGTGAAAAAAATCTGCCAGTTTTTTAAACAGTCAAATAATATGTTTGCTCACTTACGATTAGTTGTCTGACAAACTTATTCTCAGAATCCGTAAGTAAATCAAGTACTTTTAGTAATAGCGTGGGCTTCTTTAAAGAAAATGTTTTTCTTCTATTGATGTATTTATGATCCGCTTTTGATTAAGTTACATATAGTAATTTATTTTTTGAACTAAGTAATAAATTTTTCCTACTTAAATGAGACCTTTGGACATTTTTTCATTACACATTATCGTCAGTTAGACAAGTTGCTGAAAATTAAAAATTACCTGATTTAATTTACTAAAAAATACTTTCTGTTTCACCTTTCGGGCACAGTAATTGATTGTCTCACTGATTTTCCGCAGTCGGAAAATAGAATAATGTTGTTTTAAATGAATAAATTCTTTAAGACTACAAGTCATACACTCTGATACTCTTTTTTGTGTTCTATTTTGTACTAATATAGTCGATTTTGGCAAACCCGTAACTCAGTGCTGTTCTGCTTAATTTATTTAAGTGGTTTACCTCCGATCCAGTTAAAGAGGCCATTGTTGTGCAAACTAGGATTGTTCATAGGAATTACCTTTAACGTGGAACAGTAAAACCGCAGAAATCGTACGGATAGGGCGAAAATTTATTATTAAATTAACTAAAAATAATCAGTAGTAATAGTAGTAGTAGTAGTAAATAAAAGAGATGAAAAGCAGTATTCTTAGTGCAAAATTCCGAGACAGCATTCCCAATTAATTTATATGGCGATCCAAATAATGAATGTAATTGCGTTTTATGCAGAATTGTAATTGGACAAAACATGTCAAATACATTTAAGAGACTCTGAGATCACAGCACATTCATGGATATCAGTTAACCCAGTTGAAGTTGACATATGACAACTATAATTTTTTTTTAGAAAATACAATTAAGTCCTTCTCCTCCTTCAGTCGATCGCTCATTGCTGCGCGTCGTAATGCGCCCGCCTGTGACCTTTTTTTGTAATTTGTAGCCACTTTTGTCGGTCAGTGGCACAGTGAAGTGCGTGGCTCAGTCTCATGTCCAGATACTCGGACACTTGGTCACTCCATCTTTTTCGGCTCCGACCTCTGGATATATATCAATTATGAGCTTTTTCTTGAATTACTTTCTGAGCGTTGTACTAGTATTAATTTTTATTTGCCTACATAACTACTAGTAGACTATTCTGGTTGCTCCTTGACTGTTGGGTGAGTTCACAGGGCTCAGTCCGAGAGAATTATGGTAACATCTGCCACCATAATGAATCAGCCATCAGAATCAGGTCCCCTTGAGAAACTGAGTGGGTGTTTCTTTATATGACGTATTGAACAATATGACTGTACCAAGCTTCAATTCCTTTGACCTAAACTAATTTATCTAAGTAAACTTGTACGTAGCGTCACCACCAGCTACTACGATATACGGTATGAGATTAAAAGGTGTTTTATGAAGCGCAATTATTAGTGTTAATATGTATTGTATGCTTGTACGGGTAGGTACCATCAAGCCAAGTACTAGAACGAAGCAATCATGGCTTCTGGTTCGAAGGGCGCTGTTATATAATACAAGTGGGAGATCGAATTTTTTTCGAGTGCGTGGCGGCGGTCACTTATTTATTTAGTGACATCTATGTGATCTGATAAACACTAGATCTCGTACTGATTTATTCACCTACGCTTTAAGAAAGTAAAACATAAAAAAATATATGGGACAACTCATGTCTGAGGTAGAGTGAAGACTTAATCTTTTTATTTATTTCTTTGATGGCTCACAGCCCGCCTGATGTTAAGTGGTTACTGGAGCTCATAGATAATATCTACAACGTAAATGTGCCACCCACCTTGAGTTATGAGTTCTAAGGTCTCAAGTATAGTTACAACGGCTGCCCCGCCTTCAAACCCAAACGCACTACTGCTTCACGGCAGAAATGATAGGGCGGTTGTACCTACCCGTGCGGACTCACAAGAAGTGTGCTACCGCCAGTAAGAATCCCAAGGTGAATCGAAATTCACACACACCAAAAAGTATTATTTTGTCATTTGAATATCCGAAAGCCGGATGCTATTTAATGTTCTTTTAAAACGAATTAATTTGCATAAGCATACAAAACTACAAAGAAAATTACGATTCTGAAGTTTCATAAAATCGACCGTCCAAGGTGGACAATAAAATCATTTATTTACGAGAATGACGTCTTAAAATTCAATTAAACAGTACACAGAGTGAAGAGGCAATAAATTGTTTGGAAATTGTATAAATAAAGTCTATTGTGAGAATTATATAAGAGCTTATACAGACGTAGGGCGCCTTATTAAAATGGGAGGCTGTTTTCATTTAAAGATGTTTTCGGTGTTGCTAATGTTTTAAACATCGCTCGTAGAGGCCCCGATAACTTAGGGAAGCTGATGGTAATTGGTTAGGTTGACGGGAGAAGATCACGCAGATCACCTATCCACTAGTCTGATCTGGTAAAGACACTCACTGGCCTGCCAATAACCGAGGCTATAAAGACCGCCGAGGTCAAGAGGACGTGGGGAAGCATTATGCATCGAGTGGTCCACATTTCAAATTAGACACGACCTTCAGCAATGAAGAGACCGACTCAGAAGAAGAAGAATGTTTTAAAGTACAATTCATTCGCCAGCATCACGTGATAAAACTGCTTACTAAATGTACATTATAAATTAAACAATACTAAAACTGTTTTACGATTTAATGTCGTGTTCATTAGTAAGCTGAATTTTTATATATATTTTTTTTATTGATTAGATGGGTGGACGAGCTCATCTACGACGTAAATGCGCCACCCACCTTGAGATATAAATTCTAAGGTTTCAAGTATAGATACAACGGCTGCCCCATCCTTCAAACCGAAACGCATTACTGCTACACGGCAGAAATAGGCGGGCATTAATAATGAAGCCTTAGTAAGGGGCTTACTTATTCCATTACATTTTTTTTATTGCCTTTGCAGGTAGACGAGTATGTGGCCCGCCTGATGGTAAGCGGTTACCGTCGTTTATGGCGTCAGCAATACCAGTGATAGAGCCAAGCCGCTGCCGTTGATTACTCCCTGCAAGCCTCGTTTGAAGAAGAACGTGTTATAAAGCCGGATGGTACGTGGCAGAAAAATCTTTGGAAGCGTAATGTCGATGAACGCAGCGGTTCCAGATAATATGTATGAACTCTGCTCCGGTGGCGGAAGGTGCGATGAAAAAAAGGAGATGAGCGGATCATCTCGAATAATTCCTCAGAGCATTTCCCATGGAACATACGGTACAAAACACAGGGAGAACCGAAGTCCCTCCGTAGACCCAAAGGTTCCAAGCGATTCGCGAGAACGGGACTGTCGATGATCTGAACAGCGCGTTTCTGTATGCATTATAGAGTGGCCGTTATCACTTTGGCCTTAGTTTTACTATAATACTGTTAACGTATAATTAGTAGCGTTTGATTAGGTTGACGAGCTCACGATTCATCTGGCATGAAATTTAATAGTTATCAGAGTTCCTTAACACTCTGCACAGGATATATCACCTTCAAATCAGACTTTTGTCATTATTGGCAAATGAGTTAAATGGTCCAAGTTATGGCAAGGGGTTGCCGTCAGCACCACACAGCATTGTAAGCGATAATTGACAAATAATTATTAGTACATCGTTTGAAGAACAAATAATAGGCATTTAGAAACACTGAAATATGGCAAGAGCATCCAGAGATAGTCAGGACATGTACGTAATTTTCATTTGAGTCTCTATTATGTCAAACACATATACTTTTTTATTTTTTTGTTACACTTCATGTAAAATTTACATTGGCAGACTTAATGCCTAAGGCATTCTCTGCCAGTCAACCAAAGGTAATGCAGAGTAAATAGTGGTAGGTGCAATAAAGTTTATATTAAATTATTATTATAATAAAATAGTTATAATAATTAATTTATATTATTTATTAATGGATGGTAATCTTTGGTGGTACTTTAAAAGGATTCGTGTAAAATTTTATGCAACACTAATCACCGGTGTTTTCTGTAATTGAGTCTAAAGTATTCCATGCAATTCACATAGACTGTGTATAAATTAAAATTGTCGTGGTGCTTCTGTCGCATTGTGTCTATAAAAGCTTTTAAGCTGACACGCTTTGTCCTCCGTCTTATGTCAAGAAAGTCTTGAGAGCCAATGGGGGAAGGAAATAAAAAAAAACAGTGGAATGTACTCTGAATTTTGTATTAATACGAATGTTTTTGTTTACGTAAAAGTATCGTATAAGGACAATAACAAACGCGAATCGAAGCCTTAAAAATAGTTTTAATAATGTTATACTATGTTTTTAATTTAACAAAACCTAGATTCGATTTTCAAGTCTTATTATAGTTTAATCTTGTGTTTATTTTTTAAATTTATTGAGATTTTTACTTTATGTGCTACGACTGAGGGCGGTATTTACATTATTACATTAATGCGCTACAATAACCGTTTAAGTAGACCTTGTATATAAATAAAGGGAAAAAAAAAAAAAAAATAGCTGTTGATAAATTGATCCGAAGATACTATTTTAGATACTATTTAGATTTGCTGAGATTTGCTGAGATTGAGATTGACATAAAGATACTATTTTGGATGCATCGGTTTTAGTGTTCTTATTTTTTGTTATTGAGTAAAAAAGCATGAAACTGGAGTCCATGCGGCAGAGATGCGAACGTTGAGATGGATGTGTGGAGTGACAAGAATGGACAAGATAAGGAATGAGTATATCAGAGGAAGTGTAAAAGTAGCCCGGGTAATTAATTAATTAAAGAGCGGACGGTTAGCGTGGTATGGACATGTGACGCGTAGAGAAAAGATGCATGGGATTAGAAGATGTACGGAAATTGTAGTGCCAGTTAGAGGGGAAAGAGGTCGACCGAAGAAGACATGGATGGAGTGTGTGAATGACGATATGAGAGAGAGAGGAGTGAGTGTTGAGATGACGACTGATAGAAGGAATGGAATAGAAAAAAATGCGGTGCCGACCCCACCTAGTGGTATAAGGTGGATAAGGTGGTGGGATATAAGAAGAAGATTTTATTTGTTGAGTCTCTGTAGATGTCTGTATCGGTATGAACCAGCGTTCTCCCGGTATCCGAACCACGTATGTCGAATAATGCACTTAAGTCTATAAGGCCTGATTAAATTCCGTTGCAATGAAGTCTTCAATTTAGTATCTTTTAATTTTAAAGGATGGACAAATATCAGATCTTCTGGTGATAAGTGGTCACCTAGATCCATAGACGTTAACAACGTAAATACCTCCACCCACCTTGAAACATTTGATCTAAGCCTCATTTCTACAGTAAAATGACTGTCCCACCTTTAAAATTGTAATATTCCTTCACGGCAGAACAGAGTTGTGGTCTGAGCTAACACGACGTCCCTCCACCAGTAAAAAAGTTCAGTGCCTCAGGCCTTAAGTTGAAAGACCGAATTTAAGTTGACCATAACACTAAATGAATTAATGATATTTTTTAAAACCTTACAATTATTTCGTGGACCTTTAACATTGAAGTCTTCGTTTAGCCGAAGGTAAGTTCTAGAAAGTTCATTCAGGCTGTCCAATTAAAACTCGATGACCTATTCAAATTACGACTACATTAGCTCCATCAACTTGAGAAAGAGAATATCTTTCAAATCTTTTCTGTCCAATTTCTTTTGTTTTAATTTACTAAAAACATAGATCTTATAATAAAGTTATTGTATTATTAAAGATCCTAAATATTTTTTTAATGAGACTATTCTAAAAATTATAGATTTTATTGCAGTGCAATGTTTTTTGTTTGCTTTTTAAGTAAAGATGTTATAGGAGCTCATGACAAGGGCAATGATCTAAATGCTTTGAAACCGCGAGACCATCTTAATTATTGGGTTATACGAAAAATATTTAGAGAAATTATCATTAATAACAAAATAGCTTGAAAAAAATTATAATAGCTAAATGGATATTGCATAAGCTATAACATTCACACATGGGATCTTACCACCAGCATTGTCATCCTTTAAGCTACAGCAACTCTTGAAGAAGTAACATAAGATTTTGAGAATAACAAAAAAAACATTTATTCTTATAAAATCAACTAAAAGTGATTTGATTTATAAAAAAATATAACATTAATCGCTTCTATCAATCAATTATTGATTTTGTACTTAATTTATCTTCGTGATAAAGTATATTTTGTTGTGTACACAAAATTGATTTCCCCCCACATAATAATTTTAGTTGTAGGTATATTAATGAACTGCGAAGGCGACCTATCACGCAACCTGATGTCAATGAACCTTAGGCTTAAGGCGCATGGCGTTACTCAATTTTGATTGGCCTTCTTACCGTCAACTATTAAGAATGGAAACATGTGCCGGTCACATTTATTTGTCGAAGTTCGGTTTGGGAACGTGACATTTTTTGATTGACTATTTCGACAAACAACGATATTTACAAATACGGTTTGTATTTGATTGTAAGTATAATTGTGAAAGATAGATGATATAAAGAATATTAATGGAGTATCTGGTCAAGAAACGCAAACAATACGTCAGAATGGAAATGAATGGATACGTTACATGCTATATAGATAGATACGCTGATCATGTAACACTAAGACTCTAAGTTTTTCAATTTACGTCAGTCTAAACAAAGACTTTATAATAATTTTACTGGTGGTAGGACCTCTTGTAAGTCCGCACGGGTAGGTACCACCACCCCGTACCGTGCCGAGAAGCAGTAATGCCTTTCGGTTTGACGGGTGGGGCAGCCGTTGTAACTATACTGAGACCTTAAAAATTATATCTCAAGATGGGTGGCGCATTTACGTTGTAGATGGGCTATGGGCTCCAGTAACCACTTAACACCAGGTGGGCTGTAAGCTCGTCCATCCATCTATGTAATAATAATTTAAAAAAGGGAACATCTAAGAAGGGCATTGTCTTGCACCAAGCCGGCGTTATTTCTCTGTAGGCGGATGTTTCCAATATTGCGGTTCGGATGTTATGTAAATGCAAAATTATCTTGTAAATATTGTGTAGCGTACATGTAGTTGTACTTATACAAGTAACCCCAGTGAGTTTCTCGCCAGATCTTCTCAGTGGGTCGCGTTTCAGGTCCGGTGGTAGATTCTGCGAAGCACTACTCTTGCTAGGGCCAATGCTAGCAACGCCTCCCGGTTTGAGAGCTCACCTACAAGTTAGGGTTACCATGACATCTACTTCTACGTCATCTCACCTAAAGTTTTATTAACAGCCAGTATTGTTGTCAATTCGTTTTGTTTCCAATCAATTTTGTATATAAATGCGTGTGGTATTTATGTTCATACATGTGATTCGTGAAATTGACCGGTCAAATACAAGTAATATTAAAGCTCGCAATTTTTCATCTTCCGTCAAGCCATCAGCTACTTCAATCGTTAGCGCGATTCGATTTTTTGTCAACGGTATCTTAGTAACAGCTACATAACCAGTTTTCACTTTTATATCATCAAAAATCCTGTTTTATTAATAAATAATTAATGTATGCACGTTTTCGCAAACAACAACTCACGTAGGCAAATGAAAGTACTATACCTTCATTGTTTCTTTCAGAATTAAAATAGAAGAATGCTCAGTTCTTTGTATGCACTTTCTAATTTATTAAAAGCCCAACAAAAGGTCTTTGTTACAATTGCGATATGATTTTTCAAAAAGTTTAATTACGTTGCAGGTTTTTTTTTTGGGCACGTACCTTTTTGTAAACAACATCCTTTTTAACAATATAAAGTTTGCAAATTCCCGTAAAATTTTTTGAGTTTAAATATCTAAAGTCAGATTACGGATTGACTTCCTCAATCTCGTACTGAGACCGAGAAAGTTATAACTCAGATAAAATAAACATCAGCTTTATTGCCGGAGAAGTCCACTGTCCCAGGTGTGTTTGTGTCCGCCTGATTTATAATTTAAGCCCACCCTCGTCTGCCGCAAGTTACGAGCGAAAACCCGACTCAGACGAATAGGCTATGATTTGTCTTCGTTCGTTCCTAGTAGAAAAAAAATACAACGATCTCATTCGGTTTTTAAAAGTTTTGAATTATTTAAATTTTGAAATTATTCTCACAGAATTACTGGCGAAATAAGAACCTAAAAAGTTAACAGACTCAATTCAAATTTAATTGTGTAATGCGTGACATGAACATACTATACAGAGTGTGCTACGATCACTGATCACTTATTTTTATTGCTTAAGTGGGAGGACCAGTTCACGGCCCACCTGATGTTAAGCGGTCACCGGAGCCCATAGACATCTACAACGTAAATGCCGCCACCTGCCATGAGATATTCGTTCTAAGGTCTCAGTTTTTACAGTATAACGGCTACCCCGCCCTTCAAACCAAAACGCATTACTGCTTCACGACAGAAATAGGCAGGGTGGTGGTACCTACCCGTTTGAACTCACAAGAGGTCCTACCACCAGTAAAAAACTGACTGGTGATCTTGAACGCGATAACGAAAAACCATAACATTATTTAGGCGCGTATTGTTTTTTTCAACAAACCAGTGTAAAAGTAAATTGAAACCTCATTATATCCATAGTAACTATGGTAAGCTTAGGCCACTTTTGCAGTGACAGCCTTAATTTTATGATCATACCAACTATCTCGGAGTTCGTAGACATTGCAAAGGCGAACTTCGAGAAATGAGGTCAAAAGTCTCGATGACTATGTGAACGTATGACTGCTTCATGGTGGTATTAGTCAGGATAGTATTATACCATTAGTCCAAGCTCCACTAGCACAGCACCACACTTCCACCAGTTATTGTTTCTATTAATTAGGATCAATTATGAGTACATTAAGAGCTTTGCTTCTTTGATACATTGTGTTGTATGCGATAGTAGATTGTTTAATCGGTAATTGGAAATTTTGTAGGCGGCAGGCAGACATGAGAGAGATTTCATCGAAAATCAATTGCCTAAGGCATGAGAGTAATTACAAATAATGTGTAGGTTTTGCGATAATTTAGGTAAATGTGGTTAATAGTAATCATATTATTATCATCACCCTATCATATCATAAATAATAATATCATCTTATATGGGTCGTTTTAAATAACAAAGCTTATAACCGCACCTCGGGATATCTGGAGATCTAGAGAGAGAGGGGAGTCTAGAAAGAGAGAGAAAAGTCTCGAGTGAGAGAGAGGGACATCTAGAGAGATTTGCACTCAGATCCGTCAAATCAATCAGTGCTTTTCGGTAGAAATAGGTAGAGAGGTACTACCTACGCGTTTGGCCAACAATCTGCCTTACCAACTATTTCGAACAAGAAATATTGTTTGCGCACGAAAAAAAAGCAAATCGAGAAAAATTTTACAAGCGCAACTCGATTGTAAAACAATTGTACGGCTTCTGTAAAGCGAGGGGTGAAGCCTTAGCACGGTCGAAATTTTTGCATCATCATTTTCGATGACTGTTGTTTTCGAAGCTAAATTGTAGGTTACGAAAAAAGTTTTTTTTTTTGGTTGAGCAACCCATTCTGGCTTGGCTTCGTGACGTTGCTGTTTTTACTAAAGCTTGAGCTCGTAAGGCAAGCATAACTTAATGAATCATTCAAAATAATAATTTGTGTACTTAAACTATTGTGCTAATCAATTCACTAATTAACTGAATCATTGTTATATTTCAGAAAACTCGCTTATCTCAGTTAGTATGCAAAGAAAGCGCTTGTATCGCTTGATTCAGTTGACTAGTGAATTGTTACATTAACTATAGACAGGTATATGCAAAGGCTAGCGCGTCATCTATGGTACATGTTTCCCTGAAGTGCCATTAACAACTGTACAAAATTCCAACTCAACGAAATGAAACTATTTGATCATATTTAGAACGAAAAAATAAAAAAAATCTAGTGAGCATGTATTAATTTGTGCGGTTTTTTTTTCATTGCTCTAAGTATTGTTCAGGAAATTGAGTAGCAACTTTGTACACTCACTGTTTTTTTTTACATGTGAAAATATAACCGTATTCTCGGTATGTGGCACTTGAACCTCACAAAAACACCTGCCGCTCACAGCCGGTGCCCTACCCCGGACCGGGCCGGAGCCCAGTCGGGGCTATTGAGACGGCGGGACAGGGTTGACGCAGAGCATATTACATCCATCCCGCCGTCCCCTAGACGCCAGACAGTCCGCCACCAACGACTCGACCACCGGTTCCCTCGATCGACTTGCCGGGAGCCCGCCTTGAGGGCGCCGTGTTGCACCTTCCCCCAGAGCGGGCGGGGGAATGCGGCCTACCATCGCCCGGCTTTCTATTACGGGCGAGCGTGCCGAGCATGCCACGCCACGCCTGGGTCCCTCCTCGCACAAAGCGGGTGGAGCCTGAAGCTTTTAGGGGCCGAGTCACGGATGGAATCCCAGCCCAGAACCCCTGCTCGGCGGCGGCGGAGTTCTGCATAGCGAGGAGAGCTTTGGCGACTCACTCTCCCCGTTGCCTCTTTCCGCGAGATGGTGCACTCGCAGAAGTCGAGTATAGCCTTCCAGGACTCGTCGCCATCAAATATTGACGCCACGACACCAGACAGCGACAAGTCCGGTCTTATCTTTGCGACCAGGATACGGCGCTACACCTCCCAAGCGGGGCAGACAGCGAGCGTATGTTCCACTGTGCTCAGATCGTATCCACAATGGTGACACCTCGTCGTTGGCTCAGCTCCTATCCGATGCAGGTACTTCCCTCAGCATCCGTACCCGGTCAGCACCTACACCAGACGAAAGATAAGGTGTCCTCCACCAGATTCACCGATTTACCCAGTCATCAAAGTCCGGGTTGTACTCATTCTTGGAGTTTCATAGAATCTTTACGGAATAGTTACCTTGATGCGCGATTATTATCATTTCTGCAAATGTGTCACAGATTCAAATGTTCTTAAGCATTTTATAGCTTGCCTGAAAATGAAGTAAAAAGCTTTCTAAAAAAAACCCAGTAAGAACCGAAATATATAAAATAAACAAACATTTTTTTCGAAAAAAATCTAGTTTTTTTTTTTTAATTCAATTTTATATTTAAGGTAAATTCATTAATTTTTGTACCACACACTATAAGTAGAAGTTCCCTTGGGTGCTTTCGGAATAATCGTAAAAATGTGAAGTCCCAAAGAAAGGCAGTTAATAGAGAAAAGTGTTGCTTTGCCTTCTCTTGGAGTATTAAGGCCTGTCGCAAATAATTATTTTAATTTTTCCTCCAAAATTCCAGGCAGCTTCGTTTTGAAATACGTATTTAAATTATATTCGTTTTTGTACCCTTGTTGTGTTTTAAGCAACAAAAAAAAAATTTAAACATCTCAAGTCTTATCGAAACCAAGTCAAATCAGAAGAGTACCCCAATATCGTACCTTTCCTCATTAGTATAAAACAAATGGACGCCAGCCAGTTTTCATGCCACAGAATGCATTTAGCACACGTTTTTTTCTGTTACTTCAACGAATTGCTTGACATGACATATATATTTCGCAGATTTGAGACGTCAGTTTAATTGGTAAGCCTTGACTGCCTACGACAAGTCAGAATGTTTCTTAAAGGCATTTGGGAAATTTTATACCTGATCTCGTAAGTTTGCTTTGCGTACATCACACAAGAGATAGCTTTCAGCAAGGACTCGTTTAGCGTTTAAGTGTGTAACTGACATTTAAAAAAATATTGATATTGGATTTTCAAAAATGTGAAGTCACACCGTGGTTTTTTTATATGAGCTCCGATAATTACTAACATTTGGACTCTAAATTTGTCTGCTTATCTATATCACTAAAAAGCTCTCAACTTAGAAACCAAAACAGCTGCTCACAAACATCCTAAGACTTAAATAACCAGGAAATGTATTCATCTCGTTAAAAAAAAAACATTTTAAAAAAGACTTAAAAGCGTTCTGTTCATTTTTCCCCCAAAAACCTTTATTCCTTCGATCCGGAAAAATAATGACATTTTTTACGTTGATCGTAAAGATTTAACCCCGAAAACTCGATTCTCATATCAAAATCGCAACTTTATGTCCGTTGTATAAAGCTGCGATTGCGTTGTATCAGAATTAAGCTAAAAATGATTTTATTAAGATAGGATTAACACTTTCGGATTGATGTTAAACAGATCCGGTTTTAATGTCTCGATAAAAGATTGCGTTTACTGTTAACAAAAGGGTTCCAAGAATTATGGAAGAAATTTGTTGAATTTGAAAATAAATCTAGAGTTAAAAATAGCTTTTGTATTTATTACAAGCGGCCCGCTCAAGCTCCGATCGCGTCTCTAAAAAAAAAATTCAACGATATTTGACGTTGTTTTATTTTTTTAAATAAAAGAACACTTATTGCCGCATAACTACAATAGTTAGACATATGCAATATAGTTTAGTTAGATATATGTAACTATACTAAGATCTTAGAACTTGCATCTCAAGGTGGGTGGCGCATTTACGTTGTAAATGTCTATGGGCTCCAGTAACCACTTAACACCAGGTGAGCTGTGAGCTCGTCTAACCACCTAAGCAATAAAAAAAAATAAAAAAAATATGCTGTCGCGTCACTTTTTGTAAATAATAATGTGTTCTACAAAGTCGTAATACATTATTTTATTCTATCATCAATAGTTTTCGCACGGCACGCGATGTAAAGAATATTTTGGTAATTTTTTACTCCTTGGGTTACATTATTGGAGTTTTAGTAAGGATCCCTAATTTTTTTCAAAAAAGATTATAGCCTATGTCACTCGGGAATAGTGTAGCTTTCAAATAGTGAAAGAATTTTTCAAATCGGTTCAGTAGTTTTAGAGCCTATTCAATACAAACAAACAAACAAATATTTCCTCTTTATAATATTATTATTATTATAGTATAGATAGTATAGATAATATTAGTATAGATTAAGAAAGTCGTTCTGACCCGAATGATAAGACGTCCGATGTACTCTTCTCAAACGACTATACTGATGTTCAAATTCTACAGGCAGGTACCAATTTTTATAAATACGTAAAGTTCACGAACGACTTCCACGGTGAAGAAAGAATGTCAAATAATAAAAATAAAAACGGAAAAAATTGTAATTTGCCTAATTACTATGCAATTCCATAGCAGTAGGGACAGTGAGACAATTAACCTCGAGATCCAAGATGGGTGGCGACCTTAATTTTATGAAATTCAGAAATTCGGATCGTTTTTCCGTACGATGAATTAATCTATCTATATATTAATACGTAAAGCAAAAACATTGTACTTTTTCCTTTTGTAGTATGAAATTTCCCACACATATACAGAATATAGAGGAGTGCAGAATATTAATATTTTATAATACGCTTTTATTAGCTTCAGACGTAATAGTATGTAGGTTTGTAACGGAATCTTTGAACATGATTTTGACCCCCTTCAAAACGTCGGATTGACTCGAAATTTTGTATACTTATTAAGGACCGATGACAATTCAATATTAAAAAAAATAAAAATAAAAATTTGAAAAAAATTAAATTCAACTAAAAAATGAAAAATAAATAATAGTTTAAAAAAAACAAAAAACGCTCTTATAGAAAATCCAACTAAAAAATAGAAAATAAATTTTAATAAATTTGAATAAAAAATAATGTAAGAAAAAATGACTTTATTGTAAAAAAGCGTGGGGTGCTTTTCAGGATATTATTATAACCCTTCTACTCATATCTGAGTCGACTATTATCAAAGGCGGCAATCTGACTTTTGGACAATGATTGGTAAATCAGAAAAACGAATTATTGACTTTGTATTCCATTGGCAGTCACAAAACTCTTCGGAACGACATCTTAGATAAATAACAGGTTAACTATTAACCTTTATTTAATGCAGGTTTTGAACCGTATTCTTTGAAGGAGACGATTATATTCAAATAAATCTGTATTGACATATCAATAAAAATTTTTTGTCCAAATGTACAGATTGCCGCCTTTGATAATAGACGACTCATCTGTTCATAAAATAATTATAACAACTGATACCATGCACCCCACGATTTTTTTTTCAAAAATTTTTTTTTTTTTTATTTTGAATAAAAAATGTGTCCATAAAAAAACATTACACACACTACCATGTATTTGACACACACCCACGCATTCATACTATTTGTTTATTGTCAAACTTTTCTTATTGCTTATAGACTGTCTTTATTAATATTTGTCTATGGTGTAATCTTGGCGAAATCTGTGTTTATAGAAGTACAAAGTGTTTGACAATAGAATCATTATACTATACAAACTTATAATTTCAATTAATTATAATCGAATTTCGACTACCGAGGGACCACTAGTAAATACTATTTTTTTGTCTTACAATACCATGTTATGATAACAGTAATATTTATCGAGTAATTTATCGAATCATGTTACAAGTTGATGAAGTTTTCGAATTAACAGTTTTTTTTTTATTTATTGCTTAGATGGTTGGACGAGCTCACAGCCCACCTGGTGCTAAGTGGTTACTGGAGCCCATAGACATCCACAAGGTAAATGCGCCACCCACCTTGAGATACAAGTTCTAAGGTCTCAAGTATAGTTACAACGGCTGCCCCACCCTTCAAACCGAAACGCATTACTGCTTCACGGCAGAAATAGGCAGGGTGGTAGTACCCACCCGCGCGGACTCACAAGAGGTCCTACCACCAGTAATTACGCAAATTATAATTTTGCGGGTTTTCATTTTTATTACACGATGTTATTCCTTCACCGTGGAAGTCAATCGTGAACATTTGTTGAGTATGTATTTCATTAGAAAAATTGGTATCCGCCTGCGGGATTGGAACACCGGTGCATCGCTTCAACACGAATGCACCGGACGTCTTATCCGTTAGGCCACGATGACTACAAAATTAAGAAAATTTATAATAACTCGCATTTAAACCGCGCTGACCCCGTCCAAAATTTCACACGAAAACAAATATTCCTTTCCGACGGTGCGGTTTTAAAGCGAAAACTTTCTGGCTCCCGAAATGTATCTTTTAAAAACAAGGTGGCGTTGTACAAACATTATGTAAAGGTATGTACATAAGCTAAAAGTATTTACATAACGACGGGTAATGGGTTCGGGCCGTTAAAGTGCGGAGGCAGGCGATGTCGGGCTATGATGTTGTTTGAAAACACACGGAAGACAGCTCGGAATGTGAGCGCTGTGATTTTTTAATACCTTTTTTTTTATTGTTCAGATGGTTGGACGAGCCACCTGGTGTTAAGTGGTTACAACGGCTGCCCCACCCTTCGAGCCGAAACGCATTACTGCTTCACGGCAAAAATAGGCAGGGTGGTGGTACCTGCCCGCGCGGACTCACAAGAGGTCCTACCACCAGTAGGTAATTACGCAAACTATAATTTTAAGGGTTTGATTTTTATTACACGATGTTATTTCTTCACCATGGAAGTCAATCGTGAACATTTGTTGAGTACGTATTTCATTAGAAAAATTGGTACTCGCCTGCGGGATTCGAACACCGGTGCATCGCTATACACGAATACACCGGACGTCTTATCCTTTAGGCCACGACGACTTCGTTTTTATTTCATCAGCTGTCGCCCGTAGATATTGGTGAATACTTTTAGCTTAAGTACGTTAAAAACCTAAACCTACGACCTTCCATTGAGCCACGGAAGCAGATTTTTTATGTCAACAAATTTTCTGCAATAACTTGTTCGTATTCAGGACAAGTGCCTCTTTGTGTTCAGAGTAAGCCAGGAGAAAGCAATTTAAGAGTATGTTTTACATTTGGAATGTTCTAGTGTTAATATAACAGTAGTCTTGTGGCGTGGAATTTTGTGTAGTGAAAAATGATGTTTCACTGTTGTTGCTTAGAAATGTGTATGAATGTGCTGTGAGATAAAAGTGGTTTTAGAAATAAAATTCAACGTTACTTTGTGCTGGTTCTCAGTATTCTAGTAATCTGATTGTAATAAAAATATTTATATCTACATATTAATACGTGAAGCAAAAACTTTGTACCCCGTTTTACGAAAATTGCGCAGACGGAGGAGTATGAAACTTTCCACACTTATAGAGAATATAGAGAAGAAGTGCACAATGCTAATATTTTTTTAAATAATGCATAAAAGATACATTAAATCAATAAAGAAAACATTACACACACTGCATACCATGTATTTGACGCACATACGCATGCATACTATTTATTGTCAAACTTTTGTTCTTGACGTCTGTTGTCAAATAGGGAATAGATTAAATATTGTTTGTCTTTGTTAATATTTTTATAGTGTAGTCTTGGCGAAATTTGTGATTATAGAAGTATAAAATACAGTCATAATAGTGTACAAACTTACAATTCCAATTAATTATAGTCGAATTTCGACTACTGCGGGACCTCTAGTTCATTGAAATATAAATTTTAAATATATGCGTTGCTGCAAAAATGATATCGGTTGTTGTTATTATAATTAAAACCTTTACAAACATTAAACACACAACGATTACTTCAACGCTTGGTGCTAATATGATATCTGGTTGCTGTAAATATTTACTGTTGCTGCAATTCTGGTAATGCTTGCCTCTGGTAATATATGCTTGATAATCTTCTTCTTTTTCTCCAACTTATCCCACTAGGTGAGGTCGGCAAAGCTATTTTTTCTCTTCCATTCTCCTCTATCAGCCGTCATCTCAACACTCACTCTTCACTCTCTCATATCGTCATTCACACACTCCATCCATTTCTTCTTCGGTTGACCTCTTCCCTCTCTACCTTGCACTACAATTTCCATACATCTCCTGGTCACATGCATCTTCTCTCTACGCATCACATGTCCATACCATGCTAACCGTCCGCTTGGCTTACTTAGCCACTTATGAAATTATGCTTGATAATGATTGTGGCAAATACTATAATGATTTAAGTATCAATAATACTATGCATTCTGCACAAGACGGATGGTATGTCTAACTTGTTCATCTAAATTGTGACTGTATGGCGTTAAATGGCATTAACCCTATTCTATCTATTCTGGTGTCGCAAATAGCGATTCAAAGTTGGGTTTGAAATCTGAGATAGCTCTTATGCAAAACACTTGAGACTTTAACTTCGTATCTCAAAGTGAATGGTGCACTCACATGATGAAGTGTATGGTATCCGATAACCGCAGATGGTTTTTAGTAAGCAGTACTACGATACGATAAGAGTAGCAGCAGACAGAAATAATGTGGATAGAGTTGCAGGAGACCTTTGCCAAAAGGCACACGGAGACGAGAGAAATTTTGTAGTAGAAATGTTGATTTTATTCTCATATTTTTTACATAATACTAGTGGTCCCCCGATAGTCAAAATACGACTATAATTAACTGAAATTATAAGTTTGTACACTATTATGATTCTATTTTCAAAGACTATTGTACTTCTATAATCACAGATTTCGCTAAGACTACACTTTAGATAAATGTTAGTAAAGACAAACAACATTTAATATAATCTCAATTTGACCACAGACTATTAGCAATAAGAAAAGTTTGACAATAAATAAATAGTATGTATGCGTGTGTGTGTGTGTGTGTGTATCAAATACATGTTAGTGTGTGTAATGTTTTTTTTTATTGTATTAATATATTTTTTATGCATAATTTAAGAAAAATATTAACATTCTGCACTCCTTGTCTATATTCTCTATAAGTGTGGATAATTTCATATTCTTGCGTCCGCGTAACTTTCGTAAAAAGGGGTACAAAGTTTTTGCTTCACGCATTAATATATAGATATTGTTTTTTTTTAATCTACTTTAAATTGTCAGCTTAAAACGTAACATTTTCGTGAAATCAAGGTATTATTATTATACTATGATAGGAAGCCCCGTGCGTCTTATTCCTCAGTGCTGAGGATCGTGACCTTTACTGAATACATACGTAAAGGTTTTCTTGGGAAAATTGCTAGTGGTGGATTCCCGCGTCCTTCCACAGCAGAATTTCAGAGGCGATTTAGTTCCTCTGGGCTACTGAAGCCCTAGTTCCGGTTAGTTGACTGCCGCCCGTTGCTCGGCGTTATACTTTTACGGCCGGGTAGGTGGCATACCGACGCCAACCCTCCTCTTTTCTCATCCGGGCAAGCAAGCAAGGAAGCAAGCTGAGAAAATTTACGCATAAAATACTAACTACTAACTAAAGAATTTTTAAACATATAATCACGTAAGATTAACTGTTCTAGAAAAACCAATCAGAAATGTATATTGAAATACCAATACATTTATTTGGTAGCTCTCAACTATTGAGAGAGCAAACAAAGAGAGATATTTTTACCATAATATCATTCTCTGGAATAAGCTCCTTTCCACAATGTTTCCCGAGCGCCATGACATGTCATTCTTCAAACATTTTTTGTAGACAGTATACAATTATAGGCGGCAATTTGGTTTTGCCACTAGCACTGTTGAACCATCAGCAATAGCTACCACACGGGTGGGCTATATGCTCGTCTGCCTAGAAACGGAATAAAAAAAACAGAACGCACAAACCGATTAAAAAAACAACCCTCTACCACAATTATAGCCATCAACCTAGCATCTCAATTCGAGTAAATATGTAATTGTTGTTTGATTCGGAAAACAGTTTCTCTCCTGTTCCAACAACTAAAAACTCAGTATCCTTTTACAAATACATTGCGACACATATAGTAATTCAGCATGCGTTTAAGATATTAATAAAAGAAAGAAAAAGAAAACAGACTCACAATAGGCACTAAGGGTGCAGTCACGAGGCGGACGATATAACGATTTAATTTAATCCGAGAAAGACGGGAAACGCAAATTAGGATTAATCTTGTTACACGAAAAATTTCTGTTGAAGGGAAACAAAAAAAAAATACGGTCGAAAAATAAAATGAGCAGGCATTTTTCATACGTCCAATTCTGGTGTTCAATTTGATTTTATTCATCTTGTTGAGTAGCGTCGAAATTTTTGGCTTCGACAATGAAATGCGTCAGGAATGTGAATTCGAAATCTCTATTTTATTGCACAGCTTGTATTAATATTATTGCGTAAAAATAGTTAAGACGAACAAACCGAATGATAGATATAGAATATAGACGTCTGCCGTGATCAATATAAGTTTTAAAGAATAAACTATGTGAAGTCGTCGTGGCCTAACGGATAAGACGTCCGGTGCATTCGTGTTGAGCGATGCACCGGTGTTCGAATCTCAGGCGGCTACCAATTTTTCTAATGAAATACGTACTCAACAAATGTTCACGATTGATTTCCACGGTGAAGGAATAGCATCGTGTAATAAAAATGAAACCCGCAAAATTATAATTTGCGTAATTACTGATGGTACGACGTCTTATAAGTCTACGCGTGTAGGTACCACCGCCCTGCCTATTTCTGCCGTGAAGCAGTAATGCGTTTCGGTTTGAAGGGTGGGGTAGCCGTTGTAACTATACTTGAGACCTTAGAACTTATATCTCAAGGTGGGTGGCGCATTTACGTTGTAGATGTCTATGGGCTCCAGTAACCACTTAACACCAGGTGGGCTGTAAGCTCGTCCTCCCATCTAAGCAATAAAAAAAATAAAAAAAACCTTCAGCGTCAGTCGCATTGGAACAAAGGAACATTGCATTTAAGACAAGATATGTCGTTCGCGTGTCGATAAGCTCCAGTGAGCATTCATCAAGCCCGTTGCGAGCTCAACTGCCCAACGATAGCATAGACAAAAATATAATAAGAAGGTACTAATTTTCCTAATGAAATATGTACTTCAGACATGTACACGAATGACATTCAGGATAAAGGAATAATATATCTATACTAATATTTATATTAATCTACAGTGGTTTTTATGGATGTTTCGTTATAACTACTCAACCGTGCATTCGATTGACTTGAAACTTGGTATCCGTGTAGAAAATACATGTATTTAATGGATAGGCTAATATTTATATGAGTGTTGGACTCCCTACATCAGTTGCGGAGGCGTTCATGATGAGAAAATTTGTGGGAGTGAAGAAATGATAATGTTAATTCTAAATGCCCGAAGCGGACGGGTACAGCAAGTCGTATAATAAATATCAAACTCGCAAAAAAATAATAATAATATGCGTAATTACTGAACAATTGAGACGCAGACCTCAAGTCTGAAACGTTCACCCGCATTAATAATAATAAAGTTTTTTTTTTTTTTTTAAATAAAATAAAACGTAATTATGAAACTATCTTCATCCTTCGTGCTCTTTATATCTGAGGACGTGACTATCCACGAAAGTAAGCCGTTTAGTTTATCTCAAATATTGCTATGTATAATATTACAAAACTTTCTGTCAACTGAGGACTAGCAAATATGGAGTTGTAATGTGAAACATTTCAGCAGTTTCATGAAATAGCTCCATACAGTTTCATCTTTTTCGGTGACGTCACATGATTTTGCTTTGCAACCTTGCTCAAATAATTCTCGTAACAAAAAATTGTTTTAACCACTTAAGCCTGCGAACTATCCAACTTTGTAATTACGCGGCCCAGGTCTAACAATGCCCGGTTTTGGGTCTCGTCTCAAACAACATAAAACTTGCGCTGTTATCCAGCCGACGTTTTAGAGGTCAAAGTAAAATTATGACTATACACATTCGAGCCCTGAAGTAACTTTAATAATTTTCCAGTTACAATCAACAAAGAAATTTATTTAAGAAAGTGACTGTTGCAAAATTTCTTGTTTGTATTTTTTGGGTTGTTATGCTATGTTTAATTTTGTTTTTATTTTTCACGAAACTTTTCAAAGGTTTTTTTTCTTCTCCGGAAAACTAATAATAAATACTTATAAAAATAAAAATAAACATTGTAGTTTTGCCACTCTCAGAAAATGCTTAAAAGGGACGGTAGATTTATTTTATTTTTATATTAAACATGCGTGTTAGCCCTTTCATATTTTCTAATCTTAAAACTCCAAAACTGCTATTTTTGTTTCAACCTTATCAGTGCTTTACTAAGCGTCGTACCGTAGACATAGAAAATAACTAGATTCTCCCGAAATTTCATTTTATTGTAAATGAGAGAAGCCCAAGAATTCGTCAGTATTGCAGAAGTTATGTTATTACACTGTGCCTACATAATTTAAATTTGTCCATACGAAACTGCCCTTTCATTGCGTTCGTATAAGGTTCACTTTCGTGAGATAAAGTCAAGCCTCTGGCAGGCCTTTATCGTCTTATTAAAACACAAGATAGTACAGAATTTTTGAAGTATATAAATAGACCTATGTACTGCTATATGCCTATTAAAATTCAAAAGAGACATGAGATAATATGTTAATCTCATCCAGGTCTCTAAAGCCGTAAAAGTATAACTTAAACTTATACAATTACAATTCTTCAACTACCAAAAATTCAATAATCTTACATAATATTGTGGCGAGTTCATATATCAAACTCGCTACGTAATGCAAAATCAGTTGACAGTCGCCTACCGCTATGGGTACAAACCGCAGATCCTGTGCGGAATTCCAAGTAGACTTAATTAGCTTATTTAGTTTCTTGAAAGTATAATTGTACGGTCATTGACTGCATTTTGGATAGACGACATAACAGTTTAGTAACGAATATTACACAATTTTTATGCTATATTTATCCTAGTATCGAATGTAGAAATCGATAATAATATGTCAAATTAAAATGAATCTCATTTCCGCACTAAGCTCCACATAATTTAATTACTGGTGGTAGGACCTCTTGTGAGTCCGTGCGGATGAGTACCACCCTGCCTATTTCTGCCGTGAAGCAGTAATGCGTTTCGGTTTGAAGGGTGGGGCAGCCGTTGTAACTATACTTGAGACCTTAGAACTTATATCTCAAGATGGGTGGCGCATTTACGCTGTGGATGTCTATGGGCTCCAGTAACCACTTAACACCAGGTGGGCTATGAGCTCGCCCACTCATCTAAGCAATAAAAAAAAACAGTCTCTCGGCGACTAGACATAGCTTTTTATTTTAATTTGTAATAAAGTATCTATGATGTTCTATTGAATAAAACAAAAAGGCACACTGCCACATACTACAAGACCTTATTAAATCACAAGTACACAAATTCTCACCGAAATTCCCTGCAGATGAAGACATAAAAATGATAATTAGATATGCAAAAATAAGTGATGAGATGAACGTTTTCCCCAGCCAAATGACAGTCAAAACGTTTCAGCGTAATCTCCCGAGAGTAATGCCGGCTTCTCTAAAATAACGCTTTTTGTAATGGACTTTAAGTCTCCTTTTCCCTGATGGATTTTAGAAAACACTTAGCGCTGTAATTCTTAGACTTAGCCCCAGTTTAAATGCGAATGTGTTGTGTAGGTTTGGGCGTATTTAAATTAAATGAGAATGTGTGTGAAACTGTAGGATGGCTTTAAATAATTTGTGTTTATGCTTCTAGATTTTCACTTTGAAGTTTTACACAAACAAAAAATGGGCTATGAATTTTTTTATATTGAACGTCTCAAAATTTATGTCGTATTATCGATACTAGAAAAGAACTCTAGCACTCATAATACAGTATTTATATGTCGTGGTTAACGACTTTGAGTAATATTAAGACGTTGTTTTGACTATTATTTTAAATGATGAAATGTTGTTTTGATAAATATCACAAAATGTAGGGTAGACTTCGTAACGCCACAGTATAAAATGGCGGTACGTGGACAGAGTCGGGGCATTCCGTGTCAGACAGTCATTTAGTCCGTATCGGACGGTCCGTCCGTCTCAGTCAGTGAAGTCTCTGGCAGTCAGTTAGTCGGTCTGTCGGTTTTATTGACTTTTTATAAACTGAGTTCAACCAAATACGAGTGATGACGGAAACTACCGCTTAGCCATCCCTGGCACCGCGCGCCGACATATATATGAGACACGATTAACTACACCAAGGCCCCCAATGTAAAAGGACTTTCACAAAAATACTGACTATCACCACGCATGCTATCACCGTTACTAGACAATTAATTACGTAGAGAGTTTGGTTTAAATATAAGGCGCCGATAACATATTTAAAGTTGGATACCATAGCAGGACTGTAGTAGCCTGAAGTACTAGGTACTTGACTGAGCCGTGCTGTGTATGAGCCTCTGCATATTCGTGTCGTCAGTAAGTATATTATACAAAGGACGGAAGTAGCTGGCTAGACGCTGGTGATCTTTGCGCTCTATACGCTTGGGGTTTGTGTAATACGAGGGAGACACAAGACGAATTGTTCGTCATTTTGGTCTACATCGATGAAGCCGCTGTTTTTGCGAAAAAGAAATCGCGTGAGAAAAGATTTTAGTCCCCGACCCATACTGCTTTTGATCGATGGTCGTAGTGACGTCAAGCGCTGGTTCTTGGATAGGGTAGTGGGAAGAGATGTATTACTCTAGGTAAAACTCTGCCCCCGTATACAGATTAGGTTTGGACGTCAATCGTTAATAGGGGGCCTTAGTGGATTTAGCTTCGAAACGCCTATTCTGTTAGATCCAGTGCGCGAGCGGCAGTCTGGCCATTTCCACCACACCCAAAAAAAGTATTTTGTAATCGTTCTCTTAAAGACAAGAAAAAAATCCGAAACAAATGATCGTAAATCATTTGGAACCGGCGATGGATTCGCAAAGTATCACGTCTTGTTTTTTACAGTTTGGTGAAGTAAATCATTTATCTTTCCAACGGAGCGCCTTTATCTGCCCTGTGAGGAAATTGTAGTATTTTTTCCCGGTACAGTTACTTATCTGGTATCTTATTATTATGTTAAATTAATTCTCTTTCATTTCGTTCGAAAATTTCATCTATTTACTTGTAATTAATAAAAAATAACATCAAGTAATATTCCACAAAACGTATCAAGGTTATATTAAATACTAGCTTTTGCCGTGACTTCGTCCGCGTGGAATAGTTCACAAATAATGCTTTATTTTAGAACAAATTTGGTTGGCATAGAAAACGTTATAGTGAGCCAACCTTAACATATAAACTTATGCTGTCGCGGACTTTTTTAACCTTATAAAGGGGAGCAATTCTGCCATACATTATTTTAGCGAAACTTGAACCGTTGGTGCAGCGCACGCAGCGGAAGCTCTCAAAAGGAAAAAAAAAACGATTTTGAAACATTCTTTATTGGTGCTCCGCTTGTATTGGTCTTAGCGTGTTATATAGCCTATAGCCTTCATCAATAAACGAGTTATCTGACACTGAAAGAATTTTTCAAATCGAACCAGTAGTTCCTGAGATTAGCGCATTCAAACAAAGAAACTCTTCAGCTTTATAATAATAAATAAATTAATAAAATTAATAAAAAATAACATTAAGTAATATTCCACAAAAGGTATCAAGGTTATATTAGATATTAAGTCGTTAACATTTTATCGAATAAATTTATCGTTCTGAATTCTCCGCTCACCAATAATTGGTAACTCGTTTTGTTTAATTTCATAAGTTCATTTTAGGTTATTCAAAACATATTATTCCAGGATATATATAATATTCCAGGAACAATAGCACACAGAAGCATTGTTCACATTTTCATTAATCCTTTTATTTTGATAATAATAATAATAAAAAACAATAATACACATTGAATCCAAACATAAATTAGGTATAAAAAAATAAAAACAAGGATAAGAAAAATAACGAGGCTTGGAAACAGTTACCGGCTCAGCAATGCCTAACAGTAACGAGACAATCGGTACTGCGGCGCTGATCTTCCGCCGGCACCTGCGAAGGGACGCCAGCATCAGACCGACCAATCGTTATGCACTTGAATATGAGTTCAGCAAATTGTTACTTTTGCTTCATTAATTTTGCTTCATTAGATGGACGAGCTTACGGCCCACTAAGTATCAATTGGTGTCCTGATGCTTTCCTTCATCGTGATAATTATTCGTGAGCTTTGCGAAGTACGTATTTTATCAGAAAATTTGGTATCTACCCGCGGGATTCAAACACAGTACAGTCTCATCTCTCGATACAAATGCACCAGACGTTTTGTCGTTTTAACCACGGCAACTTCAAGATGATACATGTCGGCGCAAACATGACTATTTACCTACTGATCATCAACTAATTACTCTGTGATAAGAAATTAATGTTAAACAGTTCCTTTTATTGTAATTTCAATACTTTAAAACGTGTTTGAAAAACGTGTAAACCCGCTCACGTGTTTGAAAAACGTGTAAACACGCTCACGTGTTTAAAACGTGTCAACACGCTCACGGGTACGAAGCCCCATAAATACGGCCGTGCTGTCTAGCACTGATGGATTCGTGTCCGAGCCGTTGTACTGTACGGATATCTCTGTAACGTTGTTATGCTTCTCGTGCAATATACGAAGTTCTTGTGAAGTTCTCGTGAAGTTTTGTTTCGGAAACCCAAACATGAGTTATCGTCAACAAAGCAATAACCGTGACGTCAGCAATGCTGACGTCACACTTTTTAAAAACGTTCCATCTGTATCTCCCCCGACATCAGAAGTGAAGGATCAGGACTCTACTCTCACTGGCGTGACGTGTTTGAACATGTTCGAAGTACAGCGGAAAAACATGATGCAGATGAGAATACCAGTAACGGTATCTGAGATCACGGGTCAGAAATTCTTCGGGAACAGACAGATTCCGATCCATGTGCTTGGTGCGCTACGATTGATATGTACCTCGATGAACGTCTACTGGATGGTGCACGGCTCATTGTAGTCTTCAGTGGGGCCCTGAAAGGCGGTGCCTTATCATGATTGTCGCGGATTTCATACGTAAGTGTCACATGGAGGCATTTGCGACTTATTTCTCGCTCGTTATGCAAAATTCTTGCTGCGACGCTTATCAATTTAAGCAATGGTAAGCCACAAAAGCGTGAATGCAGCATACGCAAGTCGTGTAATAGCGTCTGCTACCTCGATGGAAGATCTGAGCCACGAAGAAACTTTATCACATGGCATTTACTAGCGGAAATAGGACACGAAACAAGCTGTTGCAAGAAATTAAGGCAAGTGCAAGTCTCAAGTGGAAGTTCGATCACAATAATGGATCTGTCATGACGACCAGCAAGCAAACAAGAAAGCAAGCAATTTTTCGTGGGGAAGAAAATTGACACATTTGAAGTCGTCGTGACCTGTAAGATACACCGTCCGGTGCGTTCGTGTCTGACGATGCGGCGGTGTTCGGGTCCCGCAGGCGGATGCCAGTTTTTCGGGTGAAGTGTGTGCTTGTGCGTGCTTGACAAGTGTTCGCGGTTGGCTTCCGCAGTGTGGGAGTAACATCGTGTAGTAGAGGTGGAACCCGCAAAATTGTAATTTGCGTGGTGGCTGGTGGTAAGATGTCTTGTGAGTCTGCACAGGTAGCCAGAGGTGAGACTTCTGCGGTCGCAGCCCACCCAGTCTGCGAGAACCGGGCAAATCGCCTCGACGGTACGGAGGCCGGCCGACGGGTCCGCCAAATGACGAGACTACGCCTCCAGCACGGACTGCCGAGTTTGGAGCCCTCGCGCTCCGGCTGCACTTGCGCTAGGGCGCGCCGCCTCGTAGGAGACTGTGAGGTATCCTTGAATGACTCTGACCGCGATCGCGCGCTGCCGCCGTCGCAGCGCAGCGACGTTCTAGTGGGTAAGGACGTGGCACCAGACGGGTGATCCGTATAGTGCCATCGACCGCACGGGTACCGTCACCCTGCCTATTTCTGCCGTGAAGCAGTGGTGTATTTCGGTTTGAATGGTGGGGCAGCGGTTGTAGCTATGCTGAGACCTTGAAACTTGTATCTCGGGGTGGATGACGCGTTTGCGTTGTGGATATATGTGGGTCCAATAACTACATAGCACCAGGTGGGCTATGAGCTCGTTCATAGTTCACCCATCTAAGCAAAAACATTGCCACGAGTTGCCGCCGAGGCAAATTGATGGCGCGATGTCATCGACGGCCGCGAGCAACGCAGCAGCAGAGCGACGTGCCGGTAGCTGCGTAACATCGGGTGTTTTGGTAAATGAGAAAAATCTGGTGAGTCGTTTTACTTTTATTTGGAATCTGATGCCGAATGTTCTCTTGTCGAGAAATCTATTAGTAGTAGCTTCATAATTCAGGAATTTTATGCGATGGTTCTCATAAAGGGTCTGTTGTTTTGACCAAAACTGTACGGAACAAATCCTTTGCGATGATTTATTGCTTAACCATTTTAATGTCATGTACTACCCGATAGTTGTTTTAATCGGTTCAGTGAGATTGAGCATTCAGCGAAATAAGCACTTAAATCTAGTGTGTCCTTATTCGAAGCCCACACTTGCGTTATTGCTGACCAAGCTCGCAATTAGCTCATGGAATTGTTCTTGACATGTTCTTGACAAGAAGTGCTAGAAGCACATATTTTTTAAATTGTTCTATCCAACGTATAAAAAGGGTGAGCCCTCTTGAGCTTTTAATAATTCGCGTGCCATACCCCGAAAAGCTTTTTACTTTAAATGATACTGAAAACAAGAGATTAACCTTGACGAGACCAGAGAGCACCGGTTCCCCTCGTACTAATGGACAGGTAGAGCGCGTTATGAGTGTCCTAAAAGCAATGTTAACAGCGGTAGACTAGCGATACCAGATCGTGGCAAGATGTTGTAGGTGAGGTTCAGCTAGCTATTAATTGCACGATGAGTCGTGTAACGAAAGCATCGCCCCTCGAGCTTTTAATCGGCAAGGTTGCAAGACCGTCGTTGATGTGTAGCGATGTAGACTGAAATTGATATTGACGAAATTCGCGAGATAGCGTATGAGAACAAAAGATTATGATAAGGCGCGATTTAATCAAACAAAGGCGAAAATTTAAAATTTTCCGGTAAGCGTACGTACAAATATGCACACGATAGGTTGAGGAGGATATCAGTAGGTCATGTACCAGTCGAAGTTGATGTTGACAATGATCCTATTGAAGATGAGTGAGCCTAAGTTGTGCTGGAAACTCTAGTAAGACTCTATCGGCCGTATTGTGTTCGACCGTACTAGTAGCTATTACGTAGTCGTAGCCCGGTAGAAATCGACGTCTCTTGAGGCAACTCAAGTAGTCCGTGGGTGCGCGGTGCGCGTTTGGCTCTGACGGAGGTCGGGGTCTGTAAATACCATCGTGTGTAGTCAGGGGGTGATGCACACGGGCGATTCACGCTGTGGATGCGCATCATGAGGGCAATTGCGATTGCTGGTCGGCGGGAGAGCCGTGGCGATAGAGAGGCTTATGTGAAGTTTCGATAATTTAATTATGCTTAATTAAATGGTTGAATGAATAAACGACGGTGGTACAAGGCTCTGATCATCCTCCGCTCTTTAATTTGCTCTAGAAGTTTATTGTGATCAATTATTTCCGTATACTTGAGAATTTTCTAAGCTTTTACTATGTGTGTGTGCTTAATTCATCAAAATGTAGTGCAATCCCTAAATACGATTTTGTTGAAACTAGTGATTTAGAAGATGTACAGTCAAAAGACCACGATACAACTAACTGATTAAAGTAAGGATTTTTGTTGTCCTATTTTGTGTGATTAGTAAAGATAAGTATTCGGTGTCATTTATAAAACTGGTAATTGAACACATCACCTAAATCGAGCGTGTGTTTTATGTTGAAGTTGGGTGCCGGATGGAGGTCCCACTTATTTGCGTCGCTCGATGGAGGTATCAAGGTTATCGTACTTACTTAGTTTTGTAATGACTCTGGTTTCTAATGCTTATTGAGCGTTAATGAAATTTTTCAGTTGTATAGTGTGTCGCTAATAATTGGGTAATTAAATTATCTACTCACACAGGTTAAAGATCTTGTTGAAAGCTAACGTTATGTTTTGTAATGAAAGAATCCCAATCCTCAATCTTGAATGAATCAGGATTGGCCGAGACGAAACCTGTTTGATATTACAGAAGGTTATTTTTCTAGCAGGAGCGTCACACAGGGACGTGTGACATGTCAGAATGGCCGTGTCGTGATTAAAGACTTTTAGTAATATTAAGACGTTATTTTGACTATTATTTTAAATGATGAAATGCTGTTTTGATAAATATCACAAAATGTAGGGTAGACTCCGTAACGCCACAGTATAAAATGGCGGTACGTGGACAGAGTCGTGGCGTTCCGTGTCAGACAGTCATCCAGTCCGTATCAGACGGTCCGTCCGTCAGAGTCAATGAGTCTCTGGCAGTCAGTCAGTCTGTTGGTATGTGGCACGAAACTGTCGGTTTACCCTGTCATTGTGAAAGTTGTGTGTGTTGGGTTTCAATAATTATTATTCAAAAAGTTTTATTGACTAAACTGAGTTCAATCGAACACGAGTGATAACGGAAACTACCGCTTAACCATCCCCGCCGCGCGCCGATTTATATTTCTTACTGCTATCCTGATAGTTACTTAAAATGTTTACCAATTTATGAGAAAGTCAGTATCAACATCAGCAGTAAGATCCAGCCGTTGGCCTTTGTCTTTGTTGACGGGTCGACCATCATTAAAAGTAAGCCTGTACATTACCCCTATCCTATTTTCCTTCCTTGAACCAATTTCAGAGCCCCTGTGGACCACGGTCATAATACATAAGGCCTAGGCCACAGCATCGTCCTACCTACATCCTTTAGAGCCCCTGTGGACCACGGCGTACGAGACCGCTCAGCACCACAGCATCATTCCCATGTGAGCTCTTCATTACGCTATTTATTTTCAGAGCCTCTGTGGACCACGGTCATAAATATAAGGCCCAGGCCACAGCATCGACCTTCACAATCCTTTAGAGCCCCTGTGGACCACGGCGTACGAGACCGCTCAGCACCACAGCATCAAACCCTCATAAGCCTAAACAAAAGGCAAGAAAGAAAAAGAAAAAGAAAAAAAAAAACATTACTTTTCAGAGCCTCTGGGGACCACGGTCAAAATGATTGACTATGACTGACTAACTTTGACCGACTTAGGCCTAGGCCCCAGCATCGTCCTAGTTCCCACTTCCATTAGAGCCCCTGTGGACCACGGCGTTCGAGACCGCTCAGCGCCACAGCATCAATCCTATCTACGAGAAATCAAATCGTGCAATTATGCGTGGAGCATTTGTATCGATATATCTACGAGTACATAAATCGTGCGAGTAAGCGTGGAGCATTACAAGCACTTCAATATCATCGCTCACCTCCCATGTACAGCATTCCTATACTTATAACAATTTTGTATAAAGCTTCTCAATCTTTATTCTGTACTACATAAGTACCACAGTGTACGCCCACTACATAAGTACCACAGTGTACGCCCACTGCATAAGTACCACAGTGTACGTCCACTGCATAAGTACCACAGTGTACGTCCACTACATAAGTACCACAGTGTACGTCCACTACATAAGTACCACAGTGTACGTCCACTACATAAGTACCACAGTGTACGTCCACTACATAAGTACCACAGTGTACGTCCACTACATAAGTACCACAGTGTACGTCCACTACATAAGTACCACAGTGTACGTCCACTACATAAGTACCACAGTGTACGTCCACTACATAAGTACCACAGTGTACGTCCACTACATAGTACCACAGTGTACGTCCACTACATAGTACCACAGTGTACGTCCACTACATAGTACCACAGTGTACGTCCACTACATAGTACCACAGTGTACGTCACAATATAAAACTACACAAAATAAGTTACTTTCAAAGTAACATAAAAAGGTACACAGATACCAATCTCAGAAACAGACATTCCATTGTTTCAGATGGACTCCAAGAACTCTCTGGTGATACACCATACATGGGCGGCTGGTGCAGAGCGCGCACCGCCTGTCAGTATGGCCGTGTCGGCGCAAATATGACTATTTACCTACTGATCATCAACTAATTACTCTGTGATAAGAAATTAATGTTAAACAGTTCCTTTTATTGTAATTTCAATACTTTAAAACGTGTTTGAAAAACGTGTAAACCCGCTCACGTGTTTGAAAAACGTGTAAACACGCTCACGTGTTTAAAACGTGTCAACACGCTCACGGGTACGAAGCCCCATAAATACGGCCGTGCTGTCTAGCACTGATGGATTCGTGTCCGAGCCGTTGTACTGTACGGATATCTCTGTAACGTTGTTATGCTTCTCGTGCAATATACGAAGTTCTTGTGAAGTTCTCGTGAAGTTTTGTTTCGGAAACCCAAACATGAGTTATCGTCAACAAAGCAATAACCGTGACGTCAGCAATGCTGACGTCACACTTTTTAAAAACGTTCCATCTGTATCTCCCCCGACATACACAACAAGGTGTTCCGTTCATATAAACGAACTAGCTGACCCGGCAGACTTCGTAGTGCCTCAATCGATAAATAAAAGACATCAACTTTTGTATAAAATAAACTTAAAACAAACAAAAGGAATCCGTCCGACGGGGGACACGTCAAAGAAAAAATAAACTTGTTATTTTTATTAAATTCCGAGCATTTTCATATTTATCTACCTATTAAGCATTCTCTGGACTTCCACGAATAATTCAAGACCAGAATTAGCCAAATCGGTCCAGCCGTTCTCGAGTTTTAGCGAGACTAACGAACAGCAATTCATTTTTATATAGAGAGATAGAAGATAGATAAACAAACTCAGATTAATTTAGAATGAAATGTATTAGCAGAGGTCAGTGCGAACCATTCCTCTGAACTGTAGGCAAAATAGCAAAAACGTTTATACGGAATGTTGTTGTGGTTGTTCCGTAGTTCGTACTACAAAGGGAAGATTGTCGGCCTAGCTAGTGTCCTTAGTCTTTAGGCCCGCAGTGGGAATGTTGTTTGGAACTTGCAACCACCACCCCGCCTATTTCTGCCGTGAAGCAGTAATGCGTTTCGGTTTGAAGGGTGGGGTAGCCGTTGTAACTATACTTGAGACCTTAGAACTTATATCTCAAGGTGGGTGGCGCATTTACGTTGTAGATGTATATGGGCAAGGGTTACTCGAAAATTTCGTTTATAAAAATCAAACTTGCAAATTTAAATTTGCGTAATTGCTAATATCAGGGCGGATTAAGCCACTACGCTAGAATGACAAGTGCCGTCACCTATAAAATTATTGCCACGTAGCAGGAGACTTTTTGACGGGAACGCGAGGAGTGACGTTGTGTGATTTGTTTTGTTTTTGTCTATTTAGTGTTTCTTCGGGTTTAAATGTATAATAATGGTGGTTTATTAACTGTTTAGTATCTGTAGAAGTGCACAAATGTGGGAAAATGAAACAAGGCTATAAAATTTCTGCCACGTAGCAGGGGACTTTTTGACGGGAACGCGAGGATTGAAGTTGTGTGATTTGAGTTATTTTGTCTATTTAGTGTTTCTTCAAGTTGAAATATATAATAATGGTAATTTATTAACTACTAACTGACCCGGCAGACTTCGTAGTGTCTCAATCTATAAATAAAATACCTAAAATATTGTATAACATAAACATAAAACAAACAAAAGGAATCCGTCCGACGGGGGACACATCAAATGGAAAACAAAATTGTTATTTTTATTTAATTCCGAGCATTTTCATATTTATCTACCTTTTAAACCTTTTCTGGACTTCACACAAACAATTCAAGACCTAAATTAGCGAAATCGGTCCAGCCGTTCTCGAGTTTTAGCGAGACTAACGAACAGCAATTCATTTTTTATATACTCAGTATAAATTTAGTATCTGTGAATGTGCACAAATGTGGGAAAATGAAACAAAGCCGCTGAACGTAACTTCTCGGGATCCTCCAAAAAGTCCACTGAAACAGACTCAGTAAACGACCACCATTTTACTGAGATTATATTTCATCTCATATCATCTCATCTAATTTCATTTAATTTCATGCCATGTTTCATATTAATCAACTTCATTTAATTTCGTAATATCATTTTTCACATAAAAAAAGTTTTCATTAAAAATAAAATAAGACTTGACCTAATATTAGTTACCAGGTCATAAAATCCCTTACAAAAAAGCCACGTAGCATTCGTTTTCATTTAAATGGTGGGTTAGTCGTTGAACGATGCAATCGAAATTTCGACCTTGACGAATATGGGTGAATATGGGTGACGAATATGTAGTAGATAGCGCGCCTGGCTGTTGCGCCGAGGGTCGTGGATTCTATACACACATCGGGCAAATATTGCGTGTTGAACATGTTTGCTCTTTTTTTTTCTTTGCTGTGTTTACGAGCTCACAGCCCACCTGATGTTAAGTGGTTACTGGAGCTCATAGACATCTACAATGTAAATGCGCCACACACCTTGAGATATAAGTTTTAAGGTCTCAGTATAGTTACAACGGCTGTCACACCTTTCAAACCGAAACGCATTACTGCTTCACGGGGGCGGGGCGGTGGTACCTACCCGTGCGGACTCACAAGAGGTCCTACCAGCAGTTGTCTGCTCATTAATTATCTATATATGTATATATTTGAACATATATGTATGTTAACCAGCCATGTTAACTAGTATCCATAAAACAGGGGCCAATATCGAAGCCGGATGATCGTGCCTGATTTATTCCCATTTATTATTATTTGGGAATATGATCTAAGCATGTGTTTAGTTATTGGTACCTGCTAGCGGGATTCGAATACCGCATAGTCTCAACGCTCGATACGAGTATACCGGCCGCCTTATCCTGTAGACCACGACGACTTTGTGATATACATAATAATGATGATGATACAAAATTGATTCTGACTTGTTTGTGACGAGCCGCTCTATTGACTCGCTTTTACGGATCGCACTGATTACGTTAACAAATTGTAATTGATTATACGGTAAATTGCTAGACTCGTGTGGAATATCGAACTGTTACAATTATGGCATTGTACAAATTGCATTCTACATATTTCGGGTGAATTAACTAAACCGGGTCACTAATTCGTGTGAAAGGTCAAGAGAAATATACCTTAAAAAAATCTTAATTACCCGATTTAAAACGTTGATTATGTGACACGTAACACCCGTGAAAAGGGAAAGAACATTTTAAAACAAACTTTATCGCTCATAATTATAGAGTCAAGAATAATTTCGTAGCTCGCACCAAACAAAATACGTCGGTAAGCTTTTATTGTTATAGTGCGTACATTAAAACTAGTAATAAAGTAATAAAATTTGCTTTTATTATAACAATAATGCTCGAGCCTCGCGTTTATTGTTCAATTCTGTATAATTGTTTTCTTTTCTTTATAACGTGAGGATTTAGCTTTCGCAGCTAAATAAACAGTTGAGAAACGTAAGCTTCTCGGTTGTTTTTGCGTCGTATAAAGCTTATAATATGAAAGTTTTAGAGAGGCTTATGTAGTTGACGGATTATAGTTAACACTTGTTTCTCCAAACGATCTTTTAATCGTTTAACTTAGTCATAAAAAAATCTAATAGATTTTTTTTGCCGCCTACCTAAGCTGATGGTCTAGAGAGACCATATCAGCGTAACCTTAACTAGTAGGTGAGCTCACAGGGCTCAAACCTGACGACGTTGCTATCACGAACCCTAGCAAGAGCCGTGCTCCGCAGATATCAATCATCAAAATATTATTATCAAAATATTTATATTATTATGTTACAAATTGTACCCTCTGTATGAGCGATCAGATTCTGATAGTCCTTTGAAATTTGTTTTTTGAGATTTTTTATGTAGAATTTTTTTATTTACTTTACTTTTCATTCCTTTTGATGGCTGTTGCTATCATTCGTGGTTTATGTAAAAACAGTGAAATAAAATACGGATTTTAACAGATAGTAAAGGATACAATGATTAGAATTAATATTGATGATTGATTTGAAGGCAACGTGTGAGGCCATTTCCTTGCATAATATGTTAGGGGCGGAAAGTGGAGAGTAAGCGACGTAGCTCTTGGTTATTGGTAGTCTGACCGCGATATTTGTCGTTGAAATGTAAAGTGGTTATGGCGAGTATCTAGACAATGATAAAAAACTTTTTACTGACATTTAAATTTGAAAGCTGTCAATCTTTTTTGTCATAAGAAAACTATCTTCTCCTTGACAGAGACTACAGGTCAGAGCTGTACGGATTAAAATGGCTAAGTAATCTAATTTCGAGCCTCAGATGACAGATGTCATTAGAGGCTGTCAAGATGCAATATTTGGCGCGGGGTTTTCTATTCCCTGCCACTCTATCCCCACGGAATACCACTAGCAGTCCTCGGTGCCATGACCATCTCCCACACCTTCGGGATTTCCCCCCTCCCATGTTAGAACTTACATGGTTCGGCACCATTAGGTCCGAAACTAGCATCATGAGTCGTTGCTGTTTTGTTAATGCGTGAAGAACAGCTTGAAAATGTTATCTTCGTGTAGTCTCCTCCTCCTGAAGTCGTCGTGGCCTAACGGATAAGACGTCCGGTGCATTCATGTTGAGCGATGCACCGGTATTCGAATCTCAGGCGGGTACCAATTTTTCTAATCAAATACGTACTCAACAAATGTTAACGGTTGACTTCCACGGTGAAGGAATAACATCGTGTAATAAAAATGAAACCCGCAAAATTATAGTCTGCGTAATTACTGTTGGTAGGACCTCTTGTGAGGTCGCACGGGTGGGTACCACCGCCCCGCCTATTTCTATCGTGAAGCAGTAATGCGTTTCGGTTTGAAGGGTGGGGTAGCCGTTGTAACTATACTGAGACCTTAGAACTTATATCTCAAGGTGGGTGGCGCATTTACGTTCTGGATGTCTATGGGCTCCAGTACCCACTTAACACCAGGTGGGCTGTGAGCTCGACTACCCATATAAGCAATAAAAATTTAAAAAAAACAAATCATAGGTAAAACTTACAATATGATTTTTTCGACCTCAAAAAACGAGGTAACTGACCCTTTGATTTGTGTGACACTTTGATTATGAGGTAACTGACACTTTGATTTATATGGGCTTACATGAATTAAGATATGTGAAGTTATTAAATAAAAGTATATATTTTGTGGTTTTTATCACGAAAAGTACTACACTACACTCACACACACACTATTACTCTACAAGGTTTTCTTGACATACTGAATTTTATGAACAACTTTGCTCGAAATCCTTGATGCGGGTCCCGTACTTCAGTTTATTTCTTTGTAAATAGAGACCAAAACCTCGTGGAATATTTGGATTAAAAGGTACCAAGCCACGGAAAAAAATCAAAGAAATATGACCTTAAAACCTTATTAAAATATGAATCATTTTTGCAAGGACTTGAGAAATGAAACTGTCACTAGAGAATCACCCTAAAATAACCCTATTTCTTAAAACAATAAGATATAGTTTAGAATATCTTAGCCGAGATCTAACATCGGAATTTAATATAGTTTGCGTCCCTTATGTTTCCATTTCGCACAATAGGACATGTACGGACTTACACAAATATTGGCACAGTGCAGTCACTATTGTATTGTACACAATATATTTCAGTGATCGTAAAACCTAGAATATTTTATGGCTACGGCCCAAAGGGTTGTGTGAAGGAAGCTCGTGGATCCTTTGTTTACAGGGCAGTATTCAGATATGAAAAAAAAAATCAAAGAAATCGAAATACGGTTTATGGTACATTGTTATGTTTATGGTAGCATTGCTGAAGTCCATGGGCGACGGTAACCACTGACAATTAGGTGGGCCGTAAACTGGTCTGTCTACAAGAGCAATAAAAAATAAAAAAATAAAATGTAAATTGTTTAATATTGTCATAAAAACATTATCTACGGAATATAATATTATCTAGGTTATAGATACATTGAAAATTGATTCGATAAAATATATAAAATATTATTTTAGCATGCAAATAGCTAAAATAGTTACCGTGAACCAAAGTCATAAAGTGAACTTCACTAGGCTTGACACTGGATGACTGAATGACTCTTCAATTTAGTATACATAGCAGCTTGGTGGAAGTAGGTAGCTAGACACGTTTTCAACCTAATTTACAATAAGCTACAGAGAGTAAAAAATATTGCTCAAATCACATATTATCTTTCATCATCATGAAGTAGAGTTCAATGTAGAGTCAAAAAAGCGCAGTATAAAATGTTCCAAATTTAACTGCCCTATATCGGATATCCATCATGGGTCTTAAAAATACCGTATACAAAATATCTAATATACTGAATCGGAAAATGGTCAGACATGACATTGTTTTGTTCAATAACCAATAAGCTTCTGCAACCTAGAAAATGAGATCTGATCGCACGAAACTTAGTGTTAAATGAAATTTATTTAACATAATGTTTATATTCAGAAATAATAATTTGATAAAACTCTGTTTTTTTTTTTATTGCCCTTGTAGAGACAAGAGCATACGGCCCACCTGATGGTGAGTGGTTACCGTCGCCCATGGACTTCATTAATGCCAGAGGCAGAGCCAAACCGCTGCCTACTAACTGACATTGACATTGACAATAATAATAAAATACTCGTCCATAATCCGGGCCAGATGTCGTCCCCATAAAATAGCTATACAACTATTTATCGTGCTTTGACCGTACAGTTGTACAGTTATTTTACGACTTGTATCGAATCTTTGGGGATTAATATCAATACACTGCGTTGGGATTAGGTCGAGGACGTTCGGAAGGGCCACGAGCAAGTGCGTTCGCTGATAAACTGTACAGTTTTGGTTTGAGAAGATAAGCCGACGAAAACTTGAAGATGCCGTGACTTAAAGCATGGAAAGCCCGTTATAGTTGTACAAACCGAGTAGGGTAGTATACGAATGTTGCATTTATGTACCATTTTTATTACACTTTTTTTATTGTTTACATGGGTGGACGAGCTCACAGCCCACCTGGTGTTAAGTGGTTACTGGAGCCCATAGATATCTTTTTTTTTTATTGCTAGATGGGTGGACGAGCTCGCAGCCCACCTGGTGTTAAGTGGTTACTGGAGCCCATAGATATTTACGACGTAAATGCGCCACGCACCTCGAGATATAAGTTCTAAGGTCTCAAGTATAGTTACAACGTCTGCCCCACCCTTCAAACCGAAACGCATTACTGCTTCACGGCAGAAATAGGCAGGGTGGTGGTACCCACCCGTGCGGACTCACAAGAGGTCTTACCACCAGTAATTACGCAAATTATAATTTTGCGGGTTTCATTTTTATTACACGATGTTATTCCTTCACCGTGGAAGTCAATCGTGAACATTTGTTGAGTACGTATTTCATTAGAAAAATAGGTACCCGCCTGGGATTCGAACACCGGTGCATCGCTCAACACGAATGCACCGGACGTCTTATCCGTTAGGCCACGACGACTTAGAAAACGACGTGAATGCGCCACCCACCTTGAGGTATAAGTTCTAAGGTCTCAAGTATAGTTACAACGGTATAACGCATGGAAAGCTCATTGTAGTTGTACAAAACGATTAAGCTAGTATACGAAAGCTGCATTTATGTACCATTTTCATTAGACCTTCACTAATGACATTCACGATTAAAGAATAACATCGATAAACAAAACAAAAATGAAAAAAATGTAAATGTAATACCGATAGAGCGTAATGTGAGCTTACACGAACAATAACCGCCTCCTTATCTATACCGCGGAATAGTGTCACGTTTCAGTTTGAAGGGTGGAGACGGTTGTTATTTAAAAATAAATTGAGGTTTCGACAATAAGGTCTAAGAGCCTTGGTAACGACTAAACATCAAGGTGCCCATGAGATTACCCATCGAAGTAGTAAAAAAATCTGATAGAGAAGATTGGCTGCACGGTTAGATTCGACTATGATGACTCACTGCTGTGCAGCTGTCGTGTGTTTCGGTTTACAGGGTCACTTTGCCTTTATATTATAATAAATTTTGTACTTTAAACTTATTATATCTCTAGGTGGGTGATAAGATACACTTTTCTGCTGGTGGGCCGTATTATAATGTGCCTACAAAGACAAAATATATAATATAAAGATTAAAAAATATATGATATCCATGTGCTTCGGTTATCAGTTAACAATAAAGGTCCTTCATGAGTGTGTCTGCATATGAAATAAAATTCACACAAAGTGAACGCTTTGCGGGGAAAGCTTTATGTATTTAATGTTGATGTTCTAACAAACCATAGTAAAGACAAGTTATTCTACAAAATTCTGTATTTTTTTTTCTATTTTGTTATCAGTCTGTTTAGTGTTGTCTTTATGTTTATTCTAGAGATCAACTTTATATTTTATTTATGTATTCTATAATTGTGTTGGTATCAGCCATGTTGGGGAGGACAAATTGAACCGACTTGCAGAAGGATGCGGATATCCTTTGTATACAGATAGGACAGGACCGGCCACTATGGCGAACTTGGGAGAGGCCCATGACCGGCACTGGACATCTGTGATAATTATGCTAATAAATTGTATTGTTAATTCTTGTTCAAATAATTAAGTACACATAAAGACAACTCTAAGCCTTATAAACACTTTCTAAAACGCTTTCTAGTTTTGTAACAAAGTTGCGGCTATGTTCTACTTTACCAACAAAACATTAACTTCGAAAGCTTAAAGTTAACAGTTTCATAGCGGTCTTTCATTTCTATTTACCGCTTATTTGAGTTTCGATGGCAGACATTTACCAACTTGCGAGTACACTACGTAGCACCGCTACGGCGTAGCACACTACGAACGTAGCCAGCGGTGGCCAGTTTTAATTTTAAACTTCTCAAACTAATTTAGCTGTTTTTCTTGTCGAACAATTGTTTGTTTTATTGTGTATTGAAAAGGTCCGTTTTGTAATTCGCTTTTGTTTTTGGGGCCGGTTTTGTTTTCGTAATTGCGTGTTGAAAGTTTTATTAGATCAATTGAATATTTTTGTCCTGTAAAATTTCAACAATCTTGTTATTTTTAATCTGTGAAATATTTTTAAAACGTGTTTTCAATTTTAATATAGGTATTTTCATTCGAAATTCGTTAGAAGCAGATATTCGAAATTAGCTCCAATGTTCATCATAATAACATTAATTAGAATAACATTCTTGTAACATTAATTAGAATTAGAATATAAACAAAGGAAGAACTTTTCGCTTTATCACGCAAAAGTTCGCAATAAGATTAAGCTAAACAATTCGTTAAAATCATGTTAAACCGAATTAATAGTCTAACGTAACAACGAAACTAAACTTCGTTGTAAATCACGCCAAGGTCCGCGCCACAAGCTGACCGGGCCATAAATCTAAGCTGAAGAAAAACTAACATTTTGTTTGTACTGAGTTCAGCAAGACGAATAGGCTACATGCTCGATTGAGCTGAGCTTATTAGACGGAACTCGAAAGCCCCGATGTAGAACTTTGGCTTTTAGAACCGAGGTAAATTCGTAGCTTTCGGATTTGTAACTGCAGTTCCGGGGACCTGTTATTAAGTTCCTGTCCGTTGAAAGGGCTGCTAGTGTGTAGTATTGTAGCTTTAAGCTTTGAACTTGTTTACAAACGGGAGTGCTTGAGATGTATTAACGAAATCCCATGAATGAATACAATAAAAAGTTTTAGCCGAGAACATTTACAGCTTTTCCAAATAACATTAGTCCTTTAGTTATTTTTTTAATGCTTAGATGGGTGGACAGGCTCACAGCCCACCTGGTGTTAAATGGTTACTGGAGCCTATAGACATCTACAATGTAAATTCACCACCCACCTTGAGATATAAGTTCTAAGGTCTTAGTATAGTTACAACGGCTGCCCCACCCTTCAAGCCGAAACGCATTACTGCTTCACGGCAGAAATAGGCGGGGTGGTGGTACCTACCCGTGCGGACTCACACGAGATCTCAAGGTGTGTGGCGCATTTACGTTATAGATGTCTATGGGCTCCAGTAACCACTTAACACCAGGTGGTGTGTGAGCTCGTCCACACACCTAAGCAACAAAAAAAAAAAAAGTCATCTGAGTAAAATAAATAGTTTTTTTTAGGTCGACGAGCATACGGCCCATCTTGTATTGAGTGGTTACCGTCGCTCATGGATATTAACAATGTCAGGGGCATAGGCAAGACGCTGCAAGCTGCTGAGTTGTCTCTGGAAGCTTCGGTTGAAGAAGGGCATATAATAGTGGTTGGGAAACATTGAGAAGGGAAATTAATTCCAAAGTCAGATGGTGCGTCGCAAAAAGATATCTGGAAACGCACTGTGTATGAACGTAGTGGTTCTAGGTAGTATGAACTCTGCTTCGGTGATGAAAGGTGCGATGATAAAAACGAAACGAAGGGATAATTTCAAAAAAATAATCAGAATACTCGTCACGAGACAGTGTTAAGTCTTAATTTTTTTACATCTATACTAATATTATAAAGAGGAAAGATTTGTTTGTTTGTTTGTTTCGAATAGGCTCCGAAACTACTGAACCGATTTGAAAAAATATTTTTCCATTGTAAGCCGACATTGTCCCTGATGAACATAGGCAACTTTTTTATTTTTTTTTTTAATTTTTTTTTTGGTTTCATGTGTGTTTTAATGTTTCCGAAGCGAAGCGAGGGCGGGTCGTTAGTGCTATAATATATTAATCTACTAATAGACGCGTAAAAAATATTTTGTGGGTAGATGAATAAGCTATTAAAAACTTGTTAAGGTCTTAGACGAGTCTATAGACTTTTTGAAAGGTCATCTTCTAATAGACATCAGCAATTTGAACCTTAAATACAAGGCTCTGTAGAAAAACAAGCTTTTACCAAACATTACCTTCTCAACCACAAAACGTCTCACTAAGCTCGCCTTTTCTTGTACGATGTTTTAGATTACTAACTGGGGCAACTCATATTTACGAATGTTCATTATAGGTACTTGAAATTTCGACTCTTAATGTAGTCAAATACGGCTTCTTTTTGGCTAGCACATTGTAATATTTTCTCTTTTGTGACCTTGTCTTTCTACCGTGTTCTCAATATGCTTCTGTGGAGATGTATATTTCTACAAGAGATTGGACAAAACATAGCAATATGCCAGATGGATGTGAAGCCAGATTTTAGATATATTACAAACTAGCGATACGCTCCGGCTCCACTCGGGTCTTTAACAAAAATGTCAACGATATTTGACGTTGTTTTATTTTTTTAAATAAAAGAACACTTCTTGCGGCATAGCTGTAATAGTTACACATATGCTGTCGCGACACTTTTTGTAAATAATAATGTGTTCTACAAAGTCGCAGTACATTATATTATTCTATCATCGATAGTTTTTGCAGGGTACGCGATGTAAAGAATATTTTAGGTAATTTTTTTACACCTTGGGTTACATTATTGGAGTTTTAGTAAGGATCCCTAATTTTTTTCAAAAAAGCTTATAGACTATGTCACTCGAGAATAGTGTAGCTTCTAAACAGTGAAATAATATTTCAAATCGGTTCAGTAGTTCTGGAATCTATTCAATACAAACAAACAAACAAATCTTTCCTCTTTATAATATTATTAGTATAGAAGTATAGATAACGGTTATCAGCTTAACGATGACAATTCGCTTGCAATTGTTATGCAATTATCATGATTCCAGGCTGTTATCGTAGTGATCAACATAGCTGCCCAAATGTATTTGAACTATTTAGAGAAAAAGGGAGTGTACACTTTATTCAGCCCCAAAATATTATTCGCTAGATCTTTCAGGCAACGATTTACACAGAGGGAACCTATGGAAAAATCGGCAAATATCATGTATCTAACGATATTCTAAAAGATCTATAAAGATCCTTTTGTAATTTGAAATGAGTATATTTGCCAGACTTAATTTTTCTACATGATATGAGGTTGGCGCAGTATGTATTCTTATCACGCTGCTTAGGGATTTGACACGAGTTTACGATCCTGTCTTGACGTCAAACCTCCTTGGGTTATATTTCCATATATCCACAACAACGTGCTATAGGGATGCACAAAAAATATCATTTGTTTAATTACTGATGGCAGGATGTTTTGTGAGTGCGCACGGTTAGGCACCACAACTCTACCATTCCTCTACTTCTGCTGTGAGAGACTAATGAGTTTCGGGTTGAAGACCGGGGTAGACGTTGTACTACGGAACTGTGACTCATGTCTCAAGCTGCATATTTACGTTGATTGAAATTTATGTTTATGACGTGAGCTCGACAAACCAAAGAAAATAAATGGGTCCAATTCACAGGTGGGAGAAGTGAAACCTTCAAAAATGTTGGCTTCAAGATAATGAGACGAGCGTAAAATTTCAGGAATTGTAGGTTTTAGTAATAATCATAATGATACAAAGGAAGCCACTTGACTACGTCGGAAATTTGGCGCTACTGCTCGACCTCCCCGGTCGGAGATCTAGAGGTAGACCCAAGACAAGGTGGAGGGACGTAGTGCTGAAGGACAAGAGAGAATGCAATGTTGCTGACGAGGATGTCGAAAACAGAACGAAGTGGAGGAGTAAAGTCAGGAAAGCTGACCTCACCACCATCTGGGAAAAATAGCTGGGAAGAGAGAGAGAAAGAGATACAAAGTTTGATAATTATTTTACATTTTATTCGTATATATTACATAGATTTATTCAGAATGTATTAAGTACAAATATTAGGTACGAAGCAGAGCACAAAGATAACCACGTATATATGAAACGTTGTATAATATTTTCTATCTCATTTTCTCCCATGTTAAATATTATGAGTTAATATGTCTGCCTCTTTTTACTATCGCTTTTTCGTTACATCGACTTTCGAATCACAGCGACGCTAAAGAAGTTTTCACTTCAAAACCATTTTCTGTTTCTTTCTTTATTGTTTATTTTACTTAATTCATTTTTGGTTCTATGGTTTGGATATTACTGTGGCGGGTAACCATCATGCAACACAAGATATTTGCATGAATCTCGCTTACGATATTTTCAAGATAATCTCGATATACAAGTTCCGAATAACAACATACGGACCGTCGGTCTGCCGAACTATATCACCCGCTCGGTAGAAGATCTTCCCTCTGTTCTTATACCTACCTATATTACTATTATAAATGTCTACAATATAATTTATAGTTTATATCAATCAAACATCAAAAGTCTAAGATTACATTTTTCAGGTTTAATTTTCATTACATAATTATTTTTTCATCGTGTACTTACCATATTGATGCTTGCTTGAAGGATTTGAACATCAACATTGCCGTTTTGCTCGACACTAGACACTACGACTTCGTTGTTTGAGTTAATGTGGACTTGATTATTAAATAATAAAACAATTTCATAAAAAAAAATCAAGTCCCATTTTAGTTGTTTATTTGATTTATTATCGCTCAAATAAATAGACGTTGTTGATTAAATAATTTTTATTAAGATACAAATTGCTAATATCTTGGCGGTATAACTCAATTAGTACACGTACTTATGTATGGTTTTGTAAACAACTTTTTTTTCTATGTTTGCCAAGACGAAGATATCAAAAGGAAAAAATATTTGCCCGTCTCGAAAACACGCCCGGGGCAAAATTCATCGATTGGAACCCCCTCTCTAATGGCAATGGGGAGAACTTAGTCGCCGAGTAAAGTCAATTATGTCTGATTGTTATCTGCTGTTTTATCTTTGTAAACTAGTAATTATGCTATAATCTTTCGAATACGGTTCGTTAAACTTATCTGTTCTCTTTTATGAAAGTTACGCATTTTGTTTTGTATTTTATAATATTTAAATGCGAACAAGTGACAGCTTCATAGATGAGATGGAGGTGGTAATTATGCAAATTGAATATTTTTTTAACGAATCATTTTATTACACGGCTTAGTCTTTAGCTTAGAAGCAATTCTTCAACAGATGTCAGGCTTTTTTATTGCTTAGAAGGGTGGACGAGCTCACAGCCCACCTGATTCTAAGATAGACATCTACGACGTAAATGCGCCACCCACCTTGAGATATAAGTACGACGATTGTACCTATCCGTGCGGACTCACAAGAGGTCCTACCACCAATTAAGGTATGAATTCTTCATTTAGAAAAATAATGCCAGAGAATTCGAGCTCCGATATAGTTGAATCGCATGCCAACAAAAGACTGATATAAGCACTACGTCAATCGATCACTAACAAATTAACACGCAAGCATTTATTTGTCATTAAATAAAATTTAATTTCACATTTTCACTTGATCATCAATACGAATGAACTGAAATTCCACCCTAACAATACCATCTTTATTATTAAATTTATCTGTATCTTCAATTATCTTCTAACTTTCCAATTAGAGTTCATTGTTATTCATTATTACTCACAATATTCCAATTTTGATTATCCTTTCAAATCTAATAACCTTTTCAAATGAAAATATAACGCGATATTGCTTCGTTCACGAAAACAAGTAGTGACAAAAAGGTTATCCTAGTAGATCAAGATTGACTTTGCGAAATTGGCCTTTAACGATTAGACATAAGGTACACAGCTCTGTGTCGAGCTCTAAGAAATTGACCTGCCTTTTTGTAGGCAATTAGTTTTCAGTCGAATAAGTGAAGCAAAGTGTAAGTAAATTGTTTCCTTTGTGTTCTAACTTATTGACTCGGCCGGTTAATGAATTCTCGTCTTTCATACTTTCGGGGTGAGACCGTTAATTACGATATTGAATACGCGAATTTAAGTTTTAACGTTCGATTTTAATGTTCTAAATAGAAAATACAGAGCAAGTAAATTCAATTTAGTACATTTAATTAAATGTGAGGGCTTATTAAGGAAATTTCTGTTTCAGTTCTTATACAAATCTTCCCCTCAATACCTCGCTTTTGTTGTCTATTAATTGTATAGTTTATTTATTGAGTAGATGGTTGGACAAGTCTACTACCTTGTGGTCAGTGGTTACCGAAACTCATAGATATTTTTTTTAATTAGAAAATAATACGATATTTATTGCCATCCATAGAACACATCTATAGTGTTTCTTATGAATATTTGTGTGGAAATGATTATGAAAATTGAAATTACACATTGTCATTGCATCGAAATTGTAAAACAGTTTGATCAAGTTTTTGTAATAAATAGCACATCTTATGTAAATGACACATCACACATAAATGTTATTATCAGATTTCAGTTGATCGATTTGTGACTTTTGTTTTACAGTATTAAAAGCGATTTCTCCTTGACATCCATTACATAGAAAATAATCAAAGGCTGTACAATGCAGTATACTTCAAATCTAGCATTTAAAAACCTAATTTTGTTTGTTCGTATTTTATACACTGTGATTCTGCTGCGACTGCGGACTTCGTCTTTGTAACTTTTTTAAATTTATCATGAAGATTATATGCTTAGCATAATTAACTTACAGTAGTGACACGGGAGTAATTTCAACAAATCAGTATATTACATATCATTAGCGATAATAAATACGGAGCTTGACCGGATTTCACTGGTTTAGATATGGTATTTGTATGTTTCTACTAATATGTTGTACAGTATATAGAATTCATACTGATAGTGGTAATTCTATACCTACTAAACATTAACCTTGGAAAGTGAGGTCAATGTATCAATTGTATTCGAAATGGTCATAGAACGAAAGTTTGACAGATATTGAATTGCGCTAACGTTATTTGCAAGATGAATTTTTTTTAATAAACACAACATCTCGAAGAGGTCACCGCCTATTTCCGCCGTGAAGCAGTAATGCGTTTCGGTTCGAAGGGTGGGGTAGCCGTTGTAACTATACTGAGACCTTAGAACTTATATCTCAAGGTGGGTGGCGCATTTACGTTGTAGATGTCTACAGGTGGGCTGTGAGCTCGTCCATCCATCTAAGCAATAAAAAAAAAAAAAAACGATGAAGAGGTCAACGTGACATTAACTCGCCGAGCTTTCCGTTGGATCTTCTTTGCGGATCACGATTCCAATGGGGTAGTGTCACAAAGCTTGAGCTGTTAGGCTTCCTTCGAAGGCACTCGGGAGATTGGTCGTAAAATATAACCCTACTAGCTGAGACCTTAACCATCCACTACTTGAGTCCACAAGGCCTCCGTGAAACCAGCAATTCTTCCATCCAAAAAACATTCAAGTTGTCTGTCGAGAAAAAACGTCCCATTCGGTGGAAGATCTTCTCCGTCCTGATGGTTGTTCCCAACCAATTGCATAATAGCTAAAGTTTCACATGAGTGCTTCAATACATTTTGCATTCCGATTCTTATCGTGCGATGTTTTTGTAGAGTCTGTTTTCTAAAAGTCCAATGAAGGATGCTAAAGAATTTCTAAAGGTCTAATAATGAAGAATGGAAGAATTTCTAAGCCAATGCTTAGGAGTTGTAGTTCGTTTCATATTTCACCAAATATGAGACGTGTAAATCGGGCGTTATATCTTCTGCAGCCTACCGTCTCTTCAACCGAATTTATATATCAGTCCTTTAGTAAATTTATATTTGTGTTCATGAATATAATTTTTTTTATTAAAACACGTAACAAAAACACGGAAGTAATATATTCAAAGGCATTATTCATGATCGAAAAAAAATACAATGTTCTTTGACTCGCTTATTAATTCAATATAAACAAATTCGCAAGCCGTTATGGTACATTATGTAAGTTTCTGTACAAGGATGATTAAAAGTTAGCGGATACGGTATTCACCTTAACTGCACCATTGAGTGCAAGCGTTAAATTTCTATTCGCATAGTTAAGGATTTATTTTAGTAATTTTTGAAAAATTTCGAGTTTAAGGCCTGAAAGGAAAGCGGCATCCCAGTGGAGGGATTTGCTATCTACTACCAGATTGGAATCGCCACCCGCTGAGAAGATCCGGTGAGGAACTCAGTGGGCTGATGTTTAGGTCAGGTTGCACGTCAAGTCGGTCGTATGCACCGGACACGGGGGAGGGGTGCTCCGCTTTCCGGTCGAGCGCGGTGTTCCACAGGGGTCAGTCCTTGGCCCTCTTCTGTGGAATATCGGCTACGACTGGGTCCTGCGGGGTGCCCTTCACAGCCTCTCCCGGGCCTACGCGTTGTGTGTTACGCGGATGACACGTTAGTCATGGCTCGGGGAAAGACTACCATGAGTCTGCCCGTCTTGCCTGCGCAGGGGTGGCATTCGTCGTCGGTAATATTCGGAGGTTGGGCCTCGAGGTGGCGCTCGAAAAATCCCAGGCCCTGCTGTTTCACAGGGCTGGAAGAGAGCCGCCACCCGGGGCCCACCTGGTGATTGGAGGCGTCCGCGTCGAGGTTGGAGTAACCGGGTTGCGGTACCTCGGCCTCGAATTGGACGGTCGTTGGAAATTCCGCACTCACTTCGAGAAGTTAGGCCCTCGGCTGATGGCGACGGCTGGCTCGTTGAGCCGGCTCTTGCCAAACGTCGGGGGGCCCGACGCAGTAGTACGTCGTCTCTACGTGGGGGTGGTGCGGTCCATGGCACTATATGGGGCCCCTGTGTGGTGCCGCGCCCTGACTCGCAGGAACATCGCGGCCCTGCGACGCCCGCAGCGTGCAATCGCGGTCAGGGCGATCCGTGGATACCGCACCGTCTCCTTCGAGGCGGCGTGCGTTCTCGCCGGGATGCCTCCCTGGGACCTGGAGGCGGAGGCGCTCGCCGCCGATTATGCGTGGCGATGTGACCTTCGCGACAGGGGGGAACCACGTCCCGGAGAAGGAGCGATTAGAGCGCGGAGGCTCCAATCTCGGCGGTCTGTGCTGGAGGCGTGGTCTCGCCGCTTGGCGAACCCGTCGGCCGGTCTCCGGACCGTCGAGGCGGTGCGCCCGGTCCTCTCGGAATGGGCGAACCGTGACCAAAGGCCTCTCAACTTCCGGTTGACGCAGATGCTTACCGGCCATGGGTGTTTTGGCCGGTATCTGCATCGCATCGCCCGGAGGGAACCGACGATGGAGTGTCACCACTGTGACTGCGACGAGGACACGGTCGAGCATACGCTCGCATATTGCCCCGCAAGGCTGGAGCAACGCCATGTCCTCGTCTCGCAAATAGGACCGGACTTATCGCTGCCGACCGTCGTGGCCACGATGCTCGGCAGCGATAAGTCCTGGAAGGCGATGCTCGACTTCTGCGAGTACACCATCTCGCAGAAGGAGGCGGCGGAACGAGAGAGGGAGAGCTCATCCCTCTCCGCACCCATCCGTTGCCGCCGAGCTGGGGGCCGGAGAAGCGCCTTTGCCCGACTCCGGCCCCTGTAGATGGCGGCTTCCCCCGGTGAAGGTCAAGGGGCGACCTGAGGGAGTAGAGGCCGCGCGGCGCGCTACCAGCACTCTAGCGCGCTGCCAAGGAGTTACGAAAGAGCGACCGGTTGGCGGTGTATCGCATCCCGACCCGGCAGGCTGGTTCTGGTCCAGCGGGGTATTCCGGGACACCAGCGGCACCGTCTGGGCGGCCTGACGGGCTGCCGTACCGAGACGGCCGACGTTTCAGAGCCTTCGATTCGCCTCGAAGGCTCCGTCGGCTGGGCGTCCTTGGGGTGAGCCGCGCCGTCTGGTTGTAGTGTTGACCGCGGTAACCCCCCTACCTCATCCGGGTTCTGACCTCGGAGAGGATCGGACGTCGGGTGTAAGAGTGCAGGGGAGTCGTTTAGTGGGTGGGCCCTAAAATCCTTGGGCCCGCGATCTGCTCTCAACACCTGCAGATCGTTGAGTCTCACATACCCCGCGCGCCCCGTATGTGCGGGGACCTCGTAGGAGGTTCGGCCCCCGGCCCGAAAAAAAAAAAAAAAAGGTTGCACGTCGAACTTTTGCCCAGTTCTTACGAGTACGGCTACCGGGGTCCCTAAGCCTGCTCCTAGTGTTAGAGCTAAAGGTCTCTAATGCAAGGATTATTTGATCTGGCGGATCCGTAAGGATGTCTCCAGGGCAAAGAGTGACGCGACAATGGACACTCGTATTTAAAATAGAAAACGGGGGGTAGTTTGTTCATGTATTCGCTCGAACACCGATCCAACCAATCACCTACACGTGTTCTACCCGCAGTAGTCAACCAACAACTTTAAATATTAAGGAAACAGTCAACCCCAGCCAAGCAAACAGCTTATAGGGCTGCGCCGATATATATTTATACATAATCATTTATGAATTCGCAAGCGTCATTCCTCACGGTGACCCAACAAATTTGAATTTAGTTTTACTGGCATATTGATTTAAACTTGCCTCGACGTGTTTGTTCAATTGAAATCTAACAAATACAAAAACACATTATATAATAAATGTTAAGTACTTTTTGAATTTTTTATTGGTGGTAGGACCTCTTGTGAGTCCGCGCGGTTGGGTACCACCACCCTGCCTATATCTGCCGTGAAACAGTAATGCGTTTCGGCTCGAAGGATGGGGCAGCCGTTGTAACTATACTTAACACCTTAGAACTTATATCTCAAGGTGGCTGGCGCATTACGTTGTAAATGTCTATGGGCTCTAGTAACCACTTAGCACCAGGTGGCCTGTGAGATCGCCCACACAACTAAGCAATAAAAAATACAAAAAAGTACCCACAAAATCTCGAACGTGCTTTACAGTAATCTGATATACCTAGCTTCTAAACTAGAACTTTCCCTGGCTTGGAAACTAAACAAAACAGCATTAACAGGTAACCACACCCAAACCATTGTAACTTGCCCAAAGTTGTCCCTCCTGTATCCGAGACTTCGAAGTTAGTGTAGACTACACCTTTTTTGTGACAGCCGCGGATAAATTGACTTCCGTATTTGTAATGCTTCTACGTTTGCCGCTGTATAATGTGATATTGAAACTAGAAATATCTTGTAATATTATGTTATTAACATTTATCCGGAAAGGGTTATTTGTGTGTTCGTATGCATTGCAACCTTCGATTCAGTGGAAATACTGCAGAGCTCTTGTTACAATCCCATCCGAAGTTCCAGTAAATAAGTATCCGACATCAAAAAGGATTTAATCTTATGATTTATCCTTACGTTTCAATAATTGGTTTGATAAGGCTATTTTGAACATCCATTCCCGGTACTGAAGCTTTGAAGTTTTCCTTGAATATCTCACAAGTAGACTATATGATATTTTTATTTGACGGTAGCTGTTTACATCCCAAAATATCATTAGCAAGTCCTCATATATATACTGGAGCCCATATAAATAGCCCGTATGCTTAAATATACTAGTTTTCTCGTGTAATTCTTTAACTCATAATTCCTTTGGTCCGATTCGATTAATTTGGGAATCACTGAACTCTCAACTCAATAATTCAAGGAAATATACCGCATCCGATTCTTCGTCGATCGTTGCAGGCAACATCTCGAAGTTACACGTCGGTATAATTTGATACGAAAGCAGAATTCAATATTGGGTTCGCGTATTCTTGTTTTGTTAACAGCGAATCCGTTGTTTTCGTTATGTGCGCTTCGATATGAAAATACAGGACCCGATATAGGTTTGTTGTGATAAGATTTTTGGGTATGTCTTTCATGATACATTTGTTAGCTAGGTGAGTTATTTGTTCGGTGATCAATGTTTATGTGTTTTTACGATTTACCTTCAGTATGGAGGTATACTTCATAGTTATATAGTACTAGGTTTTGTTAAGTCGCTTCCTTCTGTGTCCATTAGACACAATATTTAAAATGTAGCTAAAGTTTGGATTACAATTCAAGAATAAATTGGTAGGCAGCGGCTTGGCTCCGCCCCTGGCATTGCTAACGTCCATGACCGATGGTGACCACTTACCAACAGGTGGGCCGTATGCTCGTCTGCCTACAAGGCAAAAATCAAAATGTTTATGTTACATTTAATTAAACCGGTAAATTTGTTCCAGATTGCGTCAAGGTAATTTCTTCACTGGCATGATTGTGTGTGTGGGTGATTATTATTTCTTTATACACGGATAAGTGGCATAACACTACATATTTCTGCCGTGAAATATTCATGAATTTAAATAAGCTCTGAACTTTTCGCGAGTTGTAGATCTTACGTGGCGACGAACGACTAAGTGATACAACATCTTAAATAATACAATGGCAATGGACTTTTGGCGGGAACGCGAGGAGTGAAGTTGTGTGATTTGTTTTATTTTGTCTATTTAGTGTTTCTTCGGGTTTAAATGTGTAATAATGGTGGTTTATTAACCGTATAATATCTGTGAAAGTGCACAAATGTGGGAAAATGAAATAAAGCCGCTGGACGTAACTTCTCGGATCCTCCAAAAAGTCCACTGAAAAATCTTAGTAAATTACCACCATTTTACTGGGATTAGATTTCATCTCATATCATCTCATTTAATTTCATCCCAGTTGATTAATGTCTCAAATTAATCATTTCATTTCATTTCACTCCATAATATCATTTTTCATAAAATTAAGAATATACATTAAAATAAGACATGAATGAAAAACTCGTGAATGAATACTATAATATTTTTTATTATTTAAGATAGCTTAAGGTTTGTCAATAGGGACGCTCGAACTTTGACAGCTCATAGCGGCCATCTTGGAAAAACGATAGCTGTTTGGCATGAACACATATTTAGTCGTATATTTATTCATGGAACGCTAAACGCTTGTCTGGTGGTATCATTGGCCTTTATTTCTTCGAAGATGGGGCTACGTGAAATCTCAACCATAACTCGCGCTCTTCATGAAATTGAGCCCCAAGATGTTATACAAAATTTGTCCACCAAGATACACCACCTACAGTCACGGCGGATATTTGGCTGAAATTATATTCCATACATAATGTCATCGAATACCATTTAAAATATAATAAAAATTGTGGCGATATCACTTAGACAGTTCTTTTTTTAAGTTGGAGGGACCTTAATAAAAAACCCTTTACTTATGTATATTACTTTGAATTGCTCTACTTCAAAAACAACAAATCCAGGTGACACTTTGCTCTGACTGTCGCTAAATTTTCCGAAATGAGTCGACTTCCACAATACAATTTTACGTTCTCTGGAATGACAACAACAAGCAACGTTTTGACTGAATTCGATAAATAAGACACGAATCCATAAAACAGGAACCAATAGGAATATTAAATTAAAAAAACTGGATAAACCTATGATTTGTTTATTAAATACAATTGGTGATTTACGGGCGTTAGACAGTATCCTGATCAGGTACACAACTTTACGTTACAGAACTGCATATTCTCATCTCGAAACAGCCACAACCTTCCTGTTGGAAGGGTATAATAACCATAATAGCAAGGGACAACTTGCATATGGTAAATCTGGTCCCAAGCTAAGATTATCTGCATTATGGGAACCAGAGATTGATTCACATGTGTAGTAACATATCTAATAATATATTTAAATTAACATACATTTTTTATTGCTTCTATGGGTGAACGAGCTCACGGCCCGCCTGGTGTTAATGATTACCGGAGCCCATAGACATCTATATCGTAAATGCCGCCACCCACCTTGGACATGACTTCTAATTTTTTTAATATTTTTTATTGCCTTAGTACTTCAGCGATGCCAGGAGCAGAGCCAAGCCGCTGCCTACAGCTTAATACTCTCCACAAGCCTCGTTTGAAGAAGGACATGTCATAGCACTCGGGAAACACCGTGGAGGGGAGCTCTTTCCATAGCCGGATGGTACGTGGCAAAAAACTCTGGAAACACACTGTGGATGACCGCAGTGGCTCCAGGTAGTATGGATGAACTCTACTCCGGTGGCGGGCGGTGCGATGGTAAAACGAGACGTTGGTATCATCTCGAACAATGCCTCAGAGCACTCTCCATGGAACATGCGGTACAAAATACAGAGGGAACCGAAGTCCCTCCGCAGACCAAGAGGCTCCAAACGATCCGTGAGAATGGGATTATAGACAATCCGAACGGCTCTCTTCTGTATGGAGTCAAATGGAAGAAGCTGGTATTTGGAAGCCCCAGCCCAGAGATGGATGCAGTACTCCACGCGAGGCCGGACTTGTGCTTTATAGAGCAAAAGTCTTTGTCCAGGCGTCAAGTACCGCTTCGCCCTGTTGAGGACTTCCAGCATTTTGGACGCCAACTTGGTTTTGCCTTCCAGATGACTCCGAAATTGGACATCGCTCGAAATGCCGACCCCAAGTATCCCGATACTCTCGGAAGTTGCAGGGATACTCCTTGGAATTGCGGCGCCATGACAAAGGGTCCTTCTTTGCAGTGAACGCGCAAACTTGTGTCTTTAACGGCTTGAGTTGAACCAAGTTCAATTCACGCCATTCGGAGACTCGCCCCAGAGAGTTCTCCACTTCAGAGACAAGTTGTACTGTAAATCTCAGTTTTACAGTACAACGGCTGCCCATCCTTCAAACCGAAACGCATTACTGCTTCACGGTAGAAATAGGCAGGGTGGTAGTATCTGCCCGTGCGGACTCACAAGAGTTCTACCACTAGTAAGTGATAGATTATATTATAGATGTTAAAATTATTCATCATACAAATATTTTGCCCGATTCGAACCCAAGCTTCCAGCCCGTTTTATAATACTAAGAGATAATTAATACTTAAAATTCTCAACTAGCATTGGAGGGCTGTGTCCAAGCCAAACATAATACCGGCACTAACGTAATATTCATATTAACCATTAAATAACAAACATGATCTCAACCACACATCTACAGTCCTAAATATATTCTTAATCACTTAAGTACTTCGTCTAAAATCATCTTATACTCACCACTAACTGATATTAAAAACAGTTTGATCACTAAACTCTTTTTTACTATTTCTCTGAGAGACACTTTGTGTGATGATATCCATTTTTTTATATACACTCGTACCGAGCCTCGAGTGTTTGGGATAATATTATTCTAACCCAACTCTACGAGGGTAATTAATTAAGCTCTACTAATAAAATATATCGTGATTTAATCAAAACCACTTTTACTATTCAATCTCTTGTTTATTTTATTCGTTTGATAATTAGCGAGGCTTCATCTTTTTTTATATTTTTTACTGTATGTAACTAAATCAATATTGAAATATTACAAACCAGCAATTCAACTATATTAGAATGACATATGAATAATATATCATTATGTAATAATTAGATGCAGAAACGGAAATCAATAAACACATTTTTAATTTATTACTTAGATGGGTGAACGAACTCACAGCCCACCTGGTGTTAAGTGGTTACTGGAGCCCATGCGCCACCACCTTCAGATATAGGTTCTAAGATCTTAGTATAGTTACAACGGCTGCCCTACCCTTCAGACCGAAACGCATTACTGCTTCACGGCAGAAATAGGCAGGGCGGTGGTACCTACCCGCGCGGACTCACAAGAGGTTCTACTTTTAATATTACGTAACTACGAGATGTAGAATTTTTTAAATCTTTCAATGTCAAAAGGCTTCCTTTAATAAATATAAATGTCATGCTGTAGAGTAGCGTGTAAAAAACCATTTTATTTTCACCGTTCGAATTTTTCATCAAAAGAAATTTTCTTGAAATGATTAATGCATCATAAAGCACGTTACAAACAATGGCATTGTCGTCCAAACGAGACCTGTCCATCGTATCAATACATTTGAAATGACGTCCATTTTATATGAAAAGAATACAAATCGCACAAAAAAGAAATCGTGAGACAAGTCAGGAAGATGAATTGTTTTCCTCTGGGATACGATTGTGAAAGATGACAGTATTCGGTGTCGCGGCTCGAGCTAATACAAAACTTGTTTTCCGTGACGTAAGATTTATTTTTCTCTGAAAAGCTCCGCGTTAGAAATCCTAGTACGATCCTGCTTAAATTGGAGTTGGAATAGAAATATGGAAGCGGCCATGTTACCGTTAAGGACAGGTAATGTAGCGATTTAAAAGATACTGCATTCTATTTCACATATTTAAGGTTTAAAATACTCACACGGTCTGATCTTGAATTTAAGTTACAGATTGCATACCTATAAACAAGTAGAGGTCATTTATTTTAGTTATAAATCTTATCTTATACATTTAAACGAGCAATTCTTGTATATATATAATCTGAATCTCGGAAACGGCTCCGACGATTTCATAAAATTTAGTATACAGGGGATTTCGGGGACGATAAATCGATCTAGCTACGACTTATTTTCAGAAAATGTTGTTTTACTCGTGTTTTCAATAAATAATCAACTCTTCCCAACATCTATTGGCGAATAATAATACTATTTTTCTTAATTGAGAGCAACTAACTAAGATGGCGTTATCAAAAAATAAACCGAGAAAATCTCGGTTATCATCTAGTTAGTAAATTATGCAAGAAGAAAAAAATATTTTGGACAATTAAACCTCTCTCTCTCTATCATTCTCTAATTCGTTCAAACGTCAAACATTTCAATTCCTTCATCGACAACCCTTGTTTGACGCCTTTGTATTGTTTATGACAGTACTTTCTTTTTTCTACCAATGCTGGTAACCTCGAGGGACTATACCAGCTTAACCGAGCAAGTAAGTGAGCTCACGGGATGGAGCCCTGACGCGTTTGCTAACGATAGCCCTAGCAAGAGCAGTGCTTCACAGTATCTACCACCGGATAGGAAACGTGACCCACTGAGAAAATACTGCGAGAAACTCAGTGAGCTGTGTCTAAAGGTTGATTTGCTCGCTGAGTCCTTCGTCGCGAGCGATGGATTTGACGAGAACGGTGACCGGTGCTTGAGGTACCGATACTGGATCTGAAGGATCCGAAATGACGTGTTTACGTGACGTGGCGACGGCGACTGCTTACCGTTCGGTCCGCAGGATCGGGTATATGAGGATATTCAAAATACGACCTACTCTTTGGTGATTGTCACCTTCGATCTTGACAATAATAATACCAGAGCCAAAGCAATGTGAAGAGAGACGACGCGTAATGCACGAGATAATTCTAAATAAAAATTAAGTCTATTAAAATTTAATATACCCATGTTTAAAAAATAATAATTGGTGCAGACACGAAATATTTGAAGCAAAACGCCCCCGTCGGGGACCCGGCATCGAGGCCGGAACTTTTGGACCCAGCTGAGTGCGGTCTATCCTTAATTAAGGCGGATTTATCATATTCACTGATTTAGACGAATTTATGAAATAACACACACCTTTTACGGGATTACGGGGCTTGTACATTTTACATTTTGAATGAACTACGATACTTAGAATTTATTTTCATTTTAGTGCCAATGTGATCAATTTGCTAGACTTATTAATTGTCGATTAGTCTGATTTTTATTAACTACTAGCTGACCCGGCAGACTTCGTAGTGTCTCAATCGATAAATAAAAGACCGAAACTTTTGTATAACTTAAAACCAACAAAAGTAATCCGTCCGACGGGGGACACATAAAGGAAAAACAAAATTGTTATTTTGATTTAATTCCAAGTATTTTCATATGTATCTACTTTGAAACCTTCTTTGGCAAATAATTCAAGACCAAAATTAGCCAAATCGGCCCAGCCGTTCTCGAGTTTTAGCGAGACTAACGAACAGCAATTCATTAATATATATACATAGAGTATAGAATATATAGATAGTAGATCAGTGACTGTTTCGAAAACTTATTATGAAACACAAATAATTGTAAAATTAATTTTATGTGCTATTCAGAAATGTAGCGACATCTGACGGTAGTGGCGACATTCATAAAGATAAGAATGTCAATATCTCCAAAAGAGTTAAAGTAAAAAAATCTATATATTAATACGTGAAGCAAAAACTTTGTATCCCTTTTTACGAAAATTGCGCGGACGGAGGAGTATGAAATTTTCCACACTTATAGAGAATACAGAGACGAAGTGCACAGTGCTAATATTTTTTTTTAATAATGCATAAAAGATACATTAAATCAATAAAGAAAAAATAACACACACTACATATCATGTATTTGACGCACACACGCATGCATAATATTTATTGTCAAACTTTTGTTCTTGACATCTGTTGTCAAATTGAAAATAGATTAAATATTGTTTGTCTTTGTTAATATTTTTTGTAGTCCTGGCGAAATTTGTATAAAATACAATCATAATAGTGTACAAACTTACAATTCCTATATTCCTATATAGTCGAATTTCGACTACTGCGGGACCTCTAGTAATAATAAATGCATCATTGAATAGTGTAATGTATAGCTTTTACTTATATTAATTAATTATCAGAGTCCATCGGTGTCAATGGGCTTCAGTAACCACTTAACGCCAGATGGCCCGTGAGCTAGTCCACCTATCTAAGCAATAAAAAATGTATAGAGTATAATCACATAATATAAGGTAAATGCACATCAGTTTATAAGGCTGTCAATATTGCAGCATAATATGTTAATTAATAACAGAAGCTCTACTGAAATTACCATTTTTTTATTGCTTAGATGGGTGGACGTGCACACAGCCCACCTGGTGTTAAGTGGCTACTGGAGCCCATAGACATCTACAACGTAAATGTGCCACCCACCTTGAAATATAAGTTCTAAGGTCTCAGTATAGTTACAACGGCTGCCCCACCCTTCAAACCGAAACGCATTACTGCTTCACGGCAGAAATAGGCAGGGTGGTGGTCCCTATCCGTGTGGACATACAAGAGGTCCTATGACCAGTTAAAACCAATATTTGCTAGTAAAAATAAAATAAACATATTCTCGGTGATATTTAACTCTGAATATTTTAGATCAGTAATTATTAACATCAATACGTACTCAAAAAAGGCACTTATCTTTATTGGAGCAGAATATTTTATTAACATCTCCAACGAAACGATATATTCAATTTGCAATGTACATTTTCCTTTCGTAATAATTATTTTCTCCGGATATTTTTACGCTTGTAATGATCTACATACACTATAATATTGTAGTATTCGTCTAATGATCGGAATTAAATTGACTGTCGGAACTATTTTGAGGCCATAGATACCACGATATGAATGCCATCCACCGACACAAAAGACGTTCAACTTTGACTCATGTCATTCACGATGAAAACAAGCATATTCGTATATATATAGAGAGAGAGTATGCTTTATTGTACATTAAAAAAGTGCAAAACATTAAATACAAAAAAGTATAATTGGGGGTTATATCGTTAAGAGCGATCTCTTCAGACAACCACCAGGTGGACAAGAATTATTAGGAAACAAAATGACACGCGGTTACTTATTGATTAAAAATATATATATAAACACACAGAGAACATACATATATTTATATATACATACAATTAATTATTTATTTATAAATATATGTTGGATGCTTCGGTTTCTTGAATAAAACTTCCAAAATCGATTTTTGGGCTTGTATTTTCTTTATACAGGTTTTTTCTTAATTTTATGTTGCGAACAAGTTTTTTTGGCTCGGCGATTTTTTGAAGTGTGTAAATGGTGTGGGTAAACACAAATAAAAAAATTAACAATGCTCCTTAAAAATTCGTAGACGGTATATAAATAAAAGATATAGGTACATAGAAGTCGTCGTGGCCTAAAGGATAAGACGTCCGGTAGATTCGTGTGTAGCGATGCACCGGTGTTCGAATCCCGCAGGTGGGTACCAATTTTTCTAATGAAATCCGTACTCAACAAATGTTCACGATTGAATTCCACGGTGAAGGAATAATATCGTGTAATAAAAATCAAACCCGCAAAATTATAATTTGCGTAATCACCGGTGGTAGGACCTCTTGGGAGTCCGCACGGGTAGGTACCACCACCCCGCCTATTTCCGCCGTGAAGCAGTAATGCGTTTCGGTTCGAAGGGTGGAGTAGCCGTTGTAACTATACTGAGACCTTAGAACTTATATCTCAAGGTGGGTGGCGCATTTACGTTGTAGATGTCTATGGGCTCCAGTAACCACTTAACACCAGGTGGGCTGTGAGCTCGTCCACCCATCTAAGCAATAAAAAAAAAACCATATATATGTGTGGATTCATTACATTATCTAGTCATCCAAGCACAAAGAGTAAGCACAGACAGTAACGTATCAATCAGTCATAATAATCTGCTTAATATCTGAAATCGTCTAAAGTGAACAAATACCCTCTCTCGGATACAAAACGATTGATGATAAAGCGTAGTATAATTTTTTTTGTGTTCGACACAGCGTAAAGCCGTCAGAGATAATTAGACAATTCATCATTGTCACGAGATGTTTTCGGTGGTCCATGTTTTTGGGTAAACGGGTCCTCACGCGACCTTACTCGTGCAGTAAGCACTTTAGGCTTACATCAAACAATGACCTTTCGGTAGATTTTTTTTTATTGCTTAGATGGGTGGACGAGCTCACAGCCCACCTGGTGTTAAGTGGTTACTGGAGCCCATAGACATCCGCCAAGGTAAATGCGCCACCCACCTTGAGATATAAGTTCTAAGGTCTCAAGTATAGTTACAACGGCTGCCCTACCCTTCAAACCGAAACGCATTACTGCTTCACGGTAGAAATAGGCAGGGTGGTGGTACCCACCCACGCGGACTCACAAGAGGTCCTATCATCAGTAAAAATCCCACATAAGGTGCTAAAGCGTATTTAGGAACCTTTTTATTATCGCTTAATACTGATTCAATGCGATTAGTAAAAAGCTAGTAAGTAGTAGCTTACTAAGATTAGTAAAAGTTCTGTAAAGCTTAATTTTTGTCTCACGTAGTTTTGTTCCTCATAGAGTCGTCGTCTGCTAAGTTACAAAAACTTTTACAGCAATAAATGTCTAAATGTCACCAAAATTCAAATCTTAAAATCGGATCCAGCTTTAATTGTTTTTCGAAAAGAGCAGAGTCAATTTTGTCGTAATAATACAAAGTGAAAACAATGAGCAGAAATAAAGAAGAAACAATGGTGATTTGACGATTTAAACTAATCATATTTAAGTAGTACTAGCTGACCCGGCAGACTTTGTAGTGCCTGAATCGATAAATAAAAGACCTAAACTTTGGTATAAAATAAACTTAAATCAAACAAAGTGAATCCGTCCGACAGGGGACACATCAAAGGAAAAACAAAATTGTTATTTTTAATGAATTCCGAGAATTTTCATATTTATCTATCTTTTAAACCTTCTCTGGACTTCCACAAATAGTTCAAGACCAAAATTAGCCAAATCGGTCCAGCCGCTTTCGAGTTTTAGCGAGACTAACGAACAGTATTTGAGTAGTATTCCACTACGAACGGAACGAATTTAATTAACGATAATAATTAACGAATTAAATTATACTCAAAAAAGAGAATACATAATTATAGTTGATTTTCGGATCAATTTAGTGATTACAGTAGAGGTAAACGTCCTTCGCGTGATTCATAGTCCCAATTCATCACTGACATAATGTTGATCGTTTTCAAAATTATTACTAATTTAGAACGTAACGTGCGTAATAGTCGGTATTCTGACGTCCGCACTTTATACTCATTAATAGAGAATCGATTTACCGATGGTTCACGCTCTAAGGGTTAAATCGTAACAAATAACTCTGTTTACTCTTTTAATATTAAATAATAATATTACATATAATAATATAAATACAATATAATAACACTGGGGTTCTCTCCATCATTTAGTCATTTTCTATTCTCTTTTTTATTTTTCACATAAAATCTCATTAAAATTTTGGGTTATAGATATATTTTTTCCTGTGAGAAACGGGACGGGATATTTATCAAAGCCGACACAAGTCGAGGAAGAAAAACGAATATATACTAGCCTAATAACATGTCAAATTATTTGATGTCATTATTTTATCTATCATGAACAAAGTAGATAGATTAATTTACCAATGTTGTGAAATGAAAAAAGGAATTTTATTTTATTACTATCTAGTCAGCAATATTGCGTGATAAAATACTATCAAACTGAATATCGTATGCCGTTTTTCTAAATATAACGTAATATTATGTGCACTAATTGAATTATCAAAACAACTGAACAGTTTCCGCAAAGAATTTTTACGTTCAGAATTTAATATCAGTGATATTAACAACTCTTGATACGTGTGTACGCCTAATATGAATGTGTGTGTAGATAATACGACTCACGCACACATATTTACATGTACGAACGAATTCAATAAAGAAACATATGCACGAAATTAGGCTTAATAAATTTTAGATGAAAGGGTTGTATCTTGCGACACGACTTATATCACTGAGACAAACAAAGTTATATAACTGAGTCCTACTATACATTTTTGGTTGATTAAAAACATACTTGATATGCTATGATAGTTTGGTACGTAGATAAATAGTTAAAATTTATGGCTTATACGAAACTTTTATTGAGTCTTTGGATATTAGCTAAACAATTTCTGTGAGAGGCAATTCTGTTACTTCTTTACTAAATTAATATTTCAAACTTTTCATTTATTATATTTAATGTAGTCAATTATATTAAATATTCGAATACTTGTAACTAACAAGAAATTTAATAGTAACATGTAGTATTTGTAGAGCTTTACAGACACAGAGCTACGGCGTAGGCGCGCTTCTACGAGACTACACCGAAAATCCACAATAAATAAAATTTACATTCAAAATAAGCTTTACGTAAATTAACACAATGTGTAACGTATTCAACTCAAACCAGAGCAATCAATTGAAAACAAAGTTGTACCAAAATCAAATGTTTATCCAACCGTCATAAATAGCCCGCTCCGGGCTCCGAATAAAAATCACGAAAATCCCATTTGCGTATTCGTATTCAACTCGCAATAATACCGAACATTAACGAACCAAAGCCTTACCCTTCGCGGGAAACAACAACCCTATTAGCATAATAGAAAAAAGAAAAAAAAAGGCTCACGTATTGCGTATTCCATCGGCGTACTGTCCCAGGATTTCGTTCACGACAGAAATGTCTGTGTAAATCACGGAATTAGAACTTCAACACCGTTTTCGAAAATTGTAAATTACACGCACACGCGATCGCTAGGGTTGGGGAGATTCGGGCTGCGACGCGACTGCTCTACGCGACGGTCGGACGCGGAATGACGTTCAGGTGCGAACACAGACCAGGGCTGTTCGCGACTGACGATTGAAATACGGTCGGCTTAAGGCATGTACCGACGTTGTACAAGTCAGCTCGGGTATGATTTATTGGAGTGTGTGTATTGAATTATTGTACGGTAAATAGTTATATCGAAAACAAGATGCTGAACTCGCTTTTAAGATTTTTACGCCACAACGCTTAGTCGTTCGATTGTATGTTTCTCATCGTGATTTGTAAGCAGAATTTGTTATATTATCGATTCTATTCTTCTTCTCTTCTCAGTTCTTTCCTCATTGTTGAGGTTCGTGAATCTTCTGTAGTCCTCTCACTGTTTTTCTTCACCTATTCCTATCTAATACCTGGTGAAAATTGTTGACCTGCCTTTATGTCGTTATGGCCTAAAACATAAGGCGCGCGGTATATTTGTATTAACCAATGCAACGGCGTTCCAACCACACAGGCAGGTACAAGTTTTTGTAATGAAATACGTACTTAACAAATGTTTACGATTGACTTCCTCGTTGAAGGAATAACGTCGTGTAATAAAAATGAAACACGCAAAATTATAATTTGCGTAATTACTGGTGGTAGGACGTCTTGTGAGTCCGCAAGTACCACCACCCTGCCTATTTCTGACGTGAAGCAGTAATACGTGTCGGTTTGAAGGGTAGGGGCAGCTATTGTACTTATAAAAACTGAGACCTTTGAACTCATGTCTCAAGTTGGACGAAGGCATTTACGTTGTAGATGTCTATGGGCTCCGGTAACTACTTAACACGAGGTTGGTCGTGAGTTCTTATACGCAAATAAGCACACACAAAAACAATAAAAATATAGCTACTGAGTCACCTGGTAAGACCACTGCTTTGGGCTTCTAACCTTAGTTCTTTTGCCTTCAATATTACCGGTAAAATTTCGCCTTCATCCGCTTCCATTTCGCCAGGTTATCAGGATTCCTGCAAGCTATATGACTGAAATATGGCAACAAGATGTAAACATACAACCGATACAATCATTGAATTCATTTTGAAAAGCTCAATACATAAAAAAATATTTAAGGTATATTTTTTGTCGTAGCACTAAGGGCTTAGAAAGTTCTTTTAAATACGATTCCAATTTGTTCGAATTCCAAAAAGGTCAGCATTTGACTGACAGATAATTAAGCATTATTTTCTTTTTTTGGTTCAACATGGATCAGAAAAGGCCGGCACATAATGAATAGCTAACACGTCATTATTTAAATTTTCATCACTGATTCGATTATTTCATTCGTATACATGACGTATAATATAATGTTCCATTGACAGTGTCAGTAGTGTCCATATATAATAGTCTCTTTTTTCACTCATAATAAAAACTTTTTCATAAGTTTACATAAATAGCTTAATCGCAAAATAGTTACTCTATCAATAATATCTATTGCAATCAATTACTATCTCCAAATCATTTATAGCTGGCAGAACTGATCTATTATCAAAAGCTTTCAAATTGCAATAAGTCTTATTAGTACTACGTTAGAATAAAAAATAAATATGCTACGACACATTTAAAGACCTTGATGTTGAAAATATTTTTGCAATTTTCTTATAGTTCGACAAAAATTTCATTTTAAAACAATAAGAGTTAAACAAAGTAAAATTTTAAAGCTTTGAAAAAAAACGTTAAATCATTAAAATCATTTTAAGGTTTTTTTTAAGGTAACAAGCGTTTTTTTTAAATATCATTATTTTACTGCCGACATTTGAAAAACTTTACAGTTTTCGTAGTCACGGATCAAATTTTTTTTTTTTTTTTTTTCCACAGGAGAAAATCGCCGGATCCCCACCCGCACGGCAGGTGGGGTATGTGGGAGTCGAACCTCACTAAAAACTCCTGCCGCTCACAGCCGGCGCCCTACCCCGGACCGGGTGGGAACCCAGTCGGAGCTATTGAGACGGCGGGACAGGGTTTACGCAGTGCACATTACATCCATCCCGCCGTCCCCCAGACGCCGGACCGGCGGCCGCCAGCAACACGATCGCCGGTTCCCTCGGTCGACGGGCCAAGAGCCCGATTGATAGCGCCGCGCTACACCTTCCCCCGGAGCGGTCGGGGGAACGCGACCTACCACGCCGCCCCACGCCTAGGTTCCTCCCCGCACAAAGCGGGTGGAGCCCGAAGCCCTTAGGGGGCCGGGTTACAAGATGTTTTTAGTCCACATTGAAATATTGCACAAGCTTATTACGTATTTACCAATAAAATAACGCAATATTAAACTGTGAACATAGTTTTAATTGTGTCTACGACTCAAAAAAACAGAAAAAACATTAAAATAATAATATTTTATATTCAATCATTCATCAATGCTTTCATTGTTTTCATAAGATTAGAAACATTAACAAAAAACTTTTTCTGGAAGATTTGATTCTGTTAGCTTGCTTTTATCGTATCTTTATTGTTAGTCTGTCTGGGTATGGAAGTAGACAGTGACGTGAGGAAAAGGAATCCTAAAAAGACTTGGACTGACTCTATGTATGAGGATCTGCGAAAGAAGGGTGTGAGTGAGTAAGAGACCTGAATGGAAAAAGAAGAAATGCTGAATTGACTCTACAGAATGTGGCATAAGCACGAAAAACTATACAATGACAAGAGTGAGAAAAACTTTTAATCCGCATAAGGAGGTACGAACGTTTGTATGTTTGTCTAGTACCCGTTCTTTTACCATTCATCCGATCGTGATGAAATTTGACACAAGTTTTTTTGAAGAAAAAAAAAAATGTACTGTCAACGCATGATAGATGGCGCGTGAGTCGTAAGGAAACTTACGGTACTTTTCATACAGCGAGACTTAGTCATAATGAAACGTCACTGCGAATCAATATGCACAAATTAAAATTGAGAAATTCTAGGAATTGCCATACAAATTGTCAAAAAATGTTTAATTGCTCTTTCAAATTTCCATAGCTATATTTGAATTCGGTCAAAGTCAACGCTCGTTTGAAACGGCCTAACCTTTATAAAAGCACTTGATTTAGAAAACACTCTTAAGTAATCACTTAAAATTTTCAATTTTATCTTTCTATACAATCGTTATTGTAGGGTAACCATGAACAGATTAAATGACAAAACGGTTTTTTTTTTTCAATATCTCAATTTTTCTTGACTATCAAGGTAGGGTTTCCATTATCTAAACAGTACTAAGTGGCCAATCGGCAAGACATACGAGGTAGACCATATCACGTATGAATAGATGATATTGCAAAAAATGACCAAAACCAATTTTAATTTGCATGGACCCGCTATGGCTAGAAAAGACTGAATTTGTACTTTGTAAATACAAAATTAAATACATTTAAAGCTTCGACTTTAGAACTCAAATTTGATTCCGGTACTCGCACCGTGAAGTCTTTCGGTAACTTTTGCTGGTGCCACCTGGTGTTATGTGGTTACTGGAGCCCATAGACATATACAACGTAAATGCGCCACCCATCTTGAGATATCATTTCTAAGGTCTCAAGTTACAACGGCTGCCCTACCCTTCCAACCGAAACGCATTACTGCTTCACGGCAGAAATAGGCGGGGAGGTGGGACCTACCCGCGCGGACTCACAAAAGGTCCTACCACCAGTATCCTACCTGCCTATCAGTCCTACCTACCTGTATATAAGATGGATCATGAACTTACCCATACGCGAAAACGTAACAAACACTTAGACGATGTACCCTGCACTGGTTAGTAACATACAGCATATGTAACTAACCTAATGTAAGTAACGTAAAATTGCACCAAAGTGCTAACTAACTCTTAGTATGCAACATAAAAAAAATTGAATGACTTTGCATTCAAAATATTCGGGACGCGAACATAATAAGGTAGTTAACATTTTCGACGGAAACCAAGCCGTTTAGAGCTAACTAACTAAGCCATTTTGTAGCCGTTAACAGCTCATTAGCTTTAAGCTAACAGTGAACTGAACACTCGAGTCTTACATATTTTTCCGATTAATGTGTTGATAATGTAGCGTCTATTTCTTATAGGTATCTTGAGGTGGCCAAGAAAATGAATAAATGCGTTTACTTTATCCGATACTCATTATATTATCTATATATTATTAATACGTGAAGCAAAAACTTTGTATCCCTTTTTACGAAAATTGCGCGGACGGAGGAGTATGAAATTTTCTACCCTTAAAGAGAAAATAGAGAAGAAGTGCATAATGCTAATATTTTTTTCAAATAATGCATAAAAGATACATTAAATCAATAAAGAAAACATTACACACACTACATACCATGTATTTGACGCACACACGCATGCATACTATTTATTGTCAAACTTTTGTTCTTGACATCTGTTGTCAAATTGAGAATAGATTAAATATTGTTCGTCTTTGTTAATATTTTTTATAGTGTAGTCTTGGCGAAATCTGTGATTATAGAAGTATAAAATACAATCATAATAGTGTACAAACTTACAATTCCAATTAATTATAGTCGAATTTCGACTACTGCGGGACCTCTAGTTTTTAATTTATTTACCAATTAGAATTGACATGCACGTTCATCTTTTTTCTTCGTGTTATAATTTTTTTTTATTTTGACAATTGGTGCCACTATTGCGTTTCCTGATTTGTGATTGGTTCGTGCGGTATGACGTCATCATAGGCCAATCACGGCCATCAATGTATGACGCGACGTTGATTCGTTAACAGAGAATCTCGTTGATTCTTTTTTTTCTAAGACCATATTCACCGTAATTTAACAAAACATAATCTTTACAGATTATACAGTTATATACTTACGTACTACTCATTCATTCAAAAAGGCTTAGTCTTGAAGATGATGCTTCGTAATAAAAAGAAAATTTTCTGTGAAAAAAAAACCATCGATTTTTTTATTGCTTTTGTGCAGGCCTGCACACGTCCCAACTGATGGTGAGTTGTTACTGTCGCCCATGGACGTCAGCAATGTCAGGGGCAAAGCCAAGCCGTTGCCTAACGTAGTAATTTGACATCATTAGGGTAATGGCGCTGATCAGAAGTATGTCCTCTAAAATATTTTATTATGGACACACCAAACGGTGACTCAATTAACCTTCTCAATTGAATTCGGTAATTAGGAATCTCAATACAGAATCTTTATAAGGTTTCTCGGTCGTTACTAGTTGTACATTTCAATTAATTATTTGGCCAGGTTGTCGAAATTGGACCATAACGACTGACAATTCAAGGCTTGGATTTATTTTTATCTATCAAATTTTTGACGTGACAACGTTTTAAAATTATTATTCGTTGGAGCCGGCTGCACGCACGAAAAAACATGACTCATGCGGCGTCACCTGGCTCTGAGACGTTCCATTTACGGCTTGAAGTGCAAGCGAAAGCGCGCAACGAGCGACAAAGAGGCAAAATCGGCCTCCGCGTTCGGCAGCGTTCGACATCTGTCTCTCTCCTACTTGAGTAAGCGATGCATCCGCGTGGACAGCTGCTATACAATAATACATTTACATGTTTTCCTCAAGTATGAAGTTCAGTGAAAAGTGAATGTGGTGTCAATTGTCCATACAAAATACCTATCTATCAAACAAATAAAATTAAAATTTTCTTTTGAAAAATGAAACCATTCCATCAGTATTTTCTTATGACGTTGTCACATTCAACTACCGTCAGTAAACCGACTTTACAGACAACCGATTTTTTATTTTGTTCTGACATGTTTTCTTGACGAATTTTTTTTTAAGATCCTTTTTTCATAATAAACAAACAATTAAGGTAATCTGTTAATAAAGAGAAAAGAAATAGGTACCGATCTGTTTTGTCATTACCTATTTACATGTAGATTTCATCAAAGCTTCCGAACACTAATTTATGTTTGGATAATTTTTGTCTTATAGGTGTTGGAGTATTAATTACACCCGGTAGTTCCTAGCTAATTTAGTTTTTGTGTCTGCGTTTTGACAGAAAACTGAGTTTGCTTCAATGAAGTTATTACGGGCAGTACAAAAATTTTAAATTTTGCAATAATATTTTTATTGGCTGCAACGGAAACAGCTTGGAAACCGTCGTCACTCGACTAGCTTGAATGCATCGTGACAAAAATAAACAGGATGTTTGTACTAGCCTGCAAGAGCTTACGATACGCTATGCCATCAGTAATTACGTAAAAGCTTTAAGTAACAATAAAAACTCAACAAAGCGAAACAAGAAAAAAAAATGCAATGAATAAAATCATCTACGAATTATTTAATTTACTTACACTATTCCTTCACAGTTGAAGTTTTTATGTAGAAATGATTAGGTCTATAATGAAATAATTCCCAAAAAAAATATGTGTAAGGGTACGACAAAGGGAAGATTGTCGATTGAGCCTATTATATAGGTAAATCCAGGGTCTTAACTTTATTCTTTGGTATTTGTGAGCTTATAACACAAGCTTATCTGAAAATCAGGTTTTTGTCAGTTAAGTTCTATGATAGCTTGACTTTTTTTTTTATTGCTTAGATGGGTGGACAAGCTCACAGCCCACCTGGTGTTAAGTGGTTACTGGACATCTACAACGTAGATGTGCCACTTACTGGAGCCCATAGACATCGACAACGTAAACGCGCCACCCATCTTGAGATATGAGTTCTAAGGTCTCAGTATATTTACAACGGCTGCCTCACCCTTCAAACCGAAACGCATTACTGCTTTACGGCAGAAATAGGCAGGGCGGTGGTACCTACCCGTGCGGACTCACAAGAGGTCCTATCACCAGTAAAAGCAGTTACAATTGGCACTTTAATTACGATGAACTTTTCGGAATTCAAGTTTAGCAAAGAAAAGTATACATAATGTGCATTAATATTAAAATAAGCTTCAAACAAAGCCACGGCGGTCTTGCGTTTAATCAAAACAAGACGAACTTGTTAAAACTGTCCTATCAACTTCAATTATTTTCTCTCCGTCTACGGCACGACTTGAACGAATAGTTCATGCTTTGTTCACGAAACTAATACTTGCTTATTATATTTTTCGTAATTTTTTTTCTCATCATATTACTCCCGAAATTTTTCTAGGGTGACAAAACACGAGTTTGTTTTCTTTATGACAACAAACATGATTATAGGTTTTCTCTATGATGATTGCTTAAATGTTTATTTATATATTTTCTCAATCTAAAAACATCTACGTTTTTTTTTTTATTATTATTGCTTAGGCGGTTGGACGAGCTCACGGCCCACCTGTGTAACCCTTAAGTGGTTACCGAAGCCCATAGACATCTACAACGTAAATGCCACCACCTACCTTGAGATATGAGGTCTAAGGTCTCAGTTTTTACAGTACCACGGCTGCTGCACCCTTCAAGCCGAAATGCATTACTGCTTTACGGCAGAAATAGGCAGGGCGGTGGTACCTACCCGTGCGGACTCACAAGACGTCCTACCACCAGTATTATTTATATTGTATGAATTTACCTCGACATTTTTATAATTTTTTTTTTTTTTTTTGTTCATAGAACTATCTTAGTCTGTACTATACTAGCTTTATCAATGTTTTTTTTTTATATAGTGAAGAGAATTATAATAGTTTAGTAACTATTATTTACATATAAATAATCTACTCATGCGGTTATGCAAATAGAAATGAAAATAGAAGGTATACGGTTTACACGTGTAAAATTCCGAAACATTTTCTCGGAAATGTTTTAAAGAAACCTTATTAAAGATTGTACGTAAGATGTAACAGGTAATTACTTCGCCAACATTTGTTTTTGATCACTGAATTTAAGATTAGGGAAAGATTTTTCATCCAAAAATTTCATCATTATTGTTAAATGATTTTATTATAATACTCATTATTTAGCGAAGAAGTATCGATGTAGTAACTGCCCACGTGATCATAAGAAGGTACCGCAGCCAAATGAGCTCATGACGTGCCTGCCACCTTGTAACTTTCTATTGCATTAAATAGCACAACGGATGCTTATACAATTGAGATGTCGTGTCTCAACGTGGATAACGTAAAAATCAACCCCAAGGTCAACCTAGTCTCCGGCTCATTGTAATTTCATAGTTTCTGAAAAAAAAATCAGATATTATTTTCAGAATTTGTGGAACGGAAGTGTGTATCTATATCATAGAACCTCATGCTATATTGTGGTCAACCTTGGAGTGGGATTCGAAACCAATCAGCATTCTCACATACAACCCGATACTCACCTTTCAAAACCTTGTGCTGACGTTACGGTGGTGAGGTAAAACACCTTATAAATGATAAATAAGTGGGAACAAATCACGCACGGTCGTCCGACCCTTAATTAGGATTCTCTGTGTTAGGGACTGCAGATACTGACATACATATTTATATACGTTTTAAATATATAAAAATATAGATAATAAACACCCAGACAAAGAGCAAACGAAGCCTTTCATCGCAAGGACCTCCTGTGAGTCCGGGCGGATAGGTACCACCAACATGCCTATTTCTTAAACAGTAATGCGTTTCGGTTTGAAGGGCGGGGCATCCGTTGCAACTATACTGAGACCTTAAAAATTATATTATCTCAAGTTGGGTGGCGCATTTACATCGTAGATGTCTATGGGCTCCAGTAACCACTTAATACCACGTGGTCTATGAGCTCGTCCACCCATGTAAGCAATAAAAAAAAAAAGTTTACCCGATGCGGGAATTGAACCCACGACCCTCGGCGCAACTACTGCACCACCGATGCAGTCTTTTTGTTATAAATCTTCATTAAAATATCCACAAGATTTGAATTAACAATATAGCATTCTCATAAACCAAACTCCATCCAATCACAAACACATTCTAACACTCAACAAACATTTCGAATCGTTGATAATGTATTAACAATTCGATTGACATCGAACGAAATTAACTTTCCGCGTGATTGATAGCCTTCCAAAGTTTTGTAGCGTCAAAAGGGACGCAATTATCAAGCCCGATAGTTATCGATTGAATCCAATCACTGAAATAGGTCATCACGTATTCAAAGGTCACAGGGGTACAGTAAAAGGCAATTTTTGAATATTTTTCTCACTTCAATCTCTCCCTTTGTCTGCGAAGTTCGATAACTTAGTATGAACGAAGTAATTGTACAGAAAACGCAATTAAGTATTCCATATTATCATTATAATATGTATATGAGAAAAGTGTATTTGTATTATTGTTGTTAGCTCATAAATAAATAAGGCTCCATTTCCAGGCCACAGTATAGAGATAGATACTAATAAAAATGAAATATGATTTTTCTTAATGTCTCATTTTACAGTTTTACTTTATTAACAACTAGCGACCCGCCCTCGCTTCGCTTCGGAAACATTAAAACACACATGAAACCAAAAACATAAAATAAAAAAATAAATAAAAAAAGTAGCCTATGTTCATCAGGGACAATGTCGGCTTCTAATGGAAAAATAATTTTTCAAATCGGTCCAGTAGTTTCGGAGCCTATTCGAAACAAACAAACAAACAAACAAATCTTTCCTCTTTATAATATTAGTATAGATTAAAACCGAGACCTTCTACTTAACTGACTATTTTTGTATCTGCGTGTAAAAGAGCTTCTAAATCTATTAATTATAAAGTGATTGACAGCTCCTGCCCCCGTATTAAAGCATAAGTTTTAAAGGCCAAGTCATCATGGAAGCTATTAGATATTTTATAAAGGTCAAGGTTTTAGGGTGGTGATAAATTTGACGGCACATAAGTAATTATTACGTATTTATGAGCAGTTATTAGTATTGAATAGTTTAATATAAGCATTAGACTATGCAGTGTTAAAAAAAAACATAAATTAGAATGTTTTTTTTTTGTATCTCTCGACGAGCTTATCTGCTCAGCTCTATCTGTTACTAAGTGTATATTATTATTTGTAGTATATTTATTAAGTACATCTAGACTTCAATAATTACTAGACGTTTCTAGATAATTAAAAACAGCGGATCTTGCTGTTTTTATCCTCCTAGATTCATCAACAAAATGTAATTAATATATTATCTCAAAAAAAAATATTGAAATATATCATATGTACCAATTTTTTGGTTAGTGATCACCTTTACTTAAAGACGCTGTTTACATTGCTAGGATCATAGTCAAGACGTTATCTACTAAATGAATACATAAGAGTGTCCTGTATGGGAGAAAGATTCTGTTATTTTTAACATAGCATAATATTATATTTGATTTTGTAGTGCACCGTCCATTTAGAGTTACAACAGTTTCGCAAATTACAAGTCTTTTTTACTGAGGCGTAAAAGTTTTGTCTTAATTTGGGTCGCGGCATTTAAATTGTTGATGTCTATGTACTCCAGTGATTCGTGCTGTGTGCTTCGTCCACTCGGAAAGTGTAAATATATTTTTTGAAAGCTGACAGAAAAATACGAGGATATATTTTTAATAAAAGCTACTGCAATAGTTCTTTGACGACCGGCTCGGTTGACTGACCACCGAAATACACATGCCAGCTTATTACCCTACGGGTTAATCGTCAGCTTTCAACAAATACAAATGCTAATCCTACAAATACACATTCCAGGCTCTCATCTCATCTAAGCTGCTTGGAAAATAATTGCCCGACGCTTCGAAACTTGGGGTTCTTCTTTTGTGTTACTTCTCCCCTATTCTTTACCATGCTTCTCCAAATGCCGCTCACATGAGTTTTGTTACAGTCTTTGGAAATAAGAGTGTAGAGATATCTTGGTCTGCATTTCTGATTTCTAATGTATTCTTCAAATTGATTAGTCTGGTCTTCGATAAGCCTATAAACTTGTACAGTATCGGATTCAACTGGATTCATTTCATTTTTATTTATTTTGCTCATGTACTCTTCGTTGGACTGTGAAGACTCAGTTACTTCAATTACAATGTAATTTTTTTCAACGCATATTATTATCTTTTACTAGAAAGTACTTTGGTATTAATTTTATCCTCACAAAACTTTGGGAAATACTTGGGTCTACGACATTATTATTCATTTAAAATCTTCCGGCTTGTTGGTACGAGGAAAATATTAATATGAAAAACACAAACACTTTTCTGTAAATCCATGAAATTAAACCATGCACATTAAAACATACAAGAATCAAGTAATTGCACTTTTAACACTAACTCGCGTGATGTGCTACTTAGCGAAATGAAATTTATACATGTGAAAATCGCATTCGACGATAAAACAAAAATGAAAAAAGGGCGAGAAAAAAGCGATTTCCAAGTCGTAAAATACGAAATAAATAACATTAGAAATAAAATAAAAAAAGTAAGCCACCAGGAAAAATTAAAAACGTAAAAAGCATACAGTGAAATGTAGTGAGTACTTACCCTGTGTTTATGGTGTGATAATCAATTCAGTCACGCGACATTCTTACTAGCGGCAGTCGAACGAAACTTATAAATCGAAATAATATTTTTTATTTGACAAAATCCGAACGTAATTTCAAAGATTCAGACGCAATACAAGCAGTTTCAGTCCGACCAGTGTTTAATTAGTGCTAAACCGTAATGAAATATTGCTTGCTCGTCTTAGATAAATTGTAGGCTGAATCACGTATAACAAATTCAGCAATTTTATCTGGTTTTTTTTTCATCGCAGGGGAATCCATTTACGCATAATAGAATACCGGATAATGGTCTGGGTTATGTCTGACTCTGGCGCCACCAGAGAGGGAGAAGGAGACGAGGAGAGCCAAGGTCCTCTACCTCCCCAATTCCTCGCAGGAGACCACGCCTTGATAAAGGCGCGCGTGGCGCTTGCCCCAGAAAACCAACTACCGAATAAACCCCATCGAGCTCCAACCACACCGGCTACACCAAACGGTACCGTAGTGCGCGCCGAAAGTCCGCCTTCACCACTACCCGTCCTGATGATACGACGGGATTTCATCTCCGCGTATATCCCGAAGGACGTCGTCTCAGGAGACACACCGTGGGCGGCGCACAGGAGCCATATCCTACCGACTGGAATACATGAATGTTTCATAACAAAAATAACCAGGGTAATGGTACTTATACTGAACTGAAGAGGGTAGATTTTTTTTCATCGTCGATGATAAAAATCATAATTTGCATTGATCCGCCAGATCCTAACAATGCTTCAGTTGCGACACTCGAGAAACATTCTACTCATAAGAGAACAATGGTACGTTTACGTGACGTAGTGCCTAAAGTAATAATTGACGATCGTAGTCATAATAACAATATGAAGCCCGGGAGTTTCCCCTCACTAAATTGGAAACGTGATGTTTTCCGTAAAATTATATCCGTATTGTTGGTTTGGAATATTACTCGATTTCTGCCACAGAGCAGAGGAGAGTCAGTTCTGCGATCGGTTATGTATTCGACTGATTCAAAATCAAAATTATATGGTATCTTTGACTAATCAGGATAGTAATTGTCCAGTCATATTCAGTCACCGTGGATAAGTTCAGCTGATTTTGATGGTAGGTACGAACTTTGTTCTTGTAGTGCTGTAGTAAAGTAGAGAAGCCAATGAGGATATTCGGAATCTTCAACAAAACGAAGATGAACTTCACGCTTGGGCCAATGATTGTGTTCTACATAGGGCAGGTCTGGCCTCGCGTGGAGTGACCTAAGTTCTAATGAGTTCTCCCAATTGCCAAATAGATCCATTTGATTTCCTGATTCAAGATTGGTTTCCAACTGCTGGAACTGCAGTACTGACATAGAACAAGATTTATTCTGTGTTCTTTACCCATATTTCGATAAAAAGTTTGAGGAAATATTCCGTCATAATTTTTTTTACAATATCACCTCCCGCAACTGGAGCATCTCCACTGTCTGAAACCACTGCGTTCGTCACATCATCATCCACAGTGCGTTTCCATTGATCTACTTTATCGCGAATCATCTGACTGACAAGTGAGCTTTCCTTCATTGTTTCCTTAGCGGCTTGATTTTGCTCGACTACAATTTTAATATACGGCAGCGATAATCAATATGAAGTGGACCTTAAGCAATCTGCATCACAAGTAGTAAAAATAAAATGGGACGCACAGTGCCAATGGTAAACAGTGCCAAGATTTAATACTAGTACCAAACTAAAGAGTGCTAAGCTTTTACACTATTGCCTCCATTTCATCCAGTATAAATGTTCACAAGATTCTTTACGCTACCAAAATTACAAAACCCTTGTAATCATCGTCTTCGTTTGAATGCATTGTAATTTGCATCTATTTTAGATTCATAATGAACCGTAAATACTTACTTGGGGTGATTTCAAGTTTTGTAAATTTTTAATAACAAATGCAAGCGTTTTGCTTGTTGTGTCAACAAAAACGATTTCCTTTATTTTTTTTATTTAATATATTTTGTACACACAGCTGTTAGAAAAGACACGTCAATAAGGATACAGAGTACAAGGGCACTACTTATTTCATGCTGAAATCTCTTCCAGTAGGCTCGCAAAAGGAAAGAAGAATTAAGAACACAAACCTAGTGCATACAGTAAACATTACATATAATAATATATACATATAACAAGATACAAAACAATATATATACATACAAATACACACACACACACACACACATATATATATATATATATATATATATATATATATATATATAACATACACACATATACTTACTTTGTATTATAATACATTATACAAATATATATATACTTTATTTAAGATGGTAAGGATAAATAATGTTCTTTATGTTTGTGATGTGATACGATGTGATTTATGTTTTTTTTTTCCCATAGTAATTGTGAATTTTGGTTACATAAGATAGCTACTTATTTGTTAATATAATTTTTCACAGTACTTCGGAACTTAGCACCATCAAATCCATAATGAATACGGTATATCACCATTTTCTCAGCTTCTTCAAAGCGACAGTAAGCGTGCTATAAACTGAACGAGGACATAATATTATCACTGTAGTTACACTACTATCATACTGTCTGCGCCAGTACGTCACATACGAGCGGGGACTACGAGGTCTGCGGGGGGGTCCAACCACCACCACGGCATCGACGACTCGAGCGGCGATGACCGAACACACACAGCGAGACAGAACACTACTGGAACGATATAGAATCGCACGCGCGACTCGCGGCTAATATTGCATATACTTATATACAGTCCACCTTACAATAAAACCTCAAGAACAAAACCTTTATTTTACTGAGCTACCGAACATAATGGTCCCAAGTGGAAGAAGAGCCGTCTTATAAGTCGCCGTGAAGAATTTTACCAACAAGATTCAATCATTCGGACTTTCTACCCGACCCGCCCGACATTACAACGTAAAAAAGTGTCGTCTTCAAGGATCGAGATTAAAACCGAGTGAGTCCGTTCCATATCCCATCTTTATTTGTCCTCTTATTCCCTAGAAATTTATATAGACTTATTTTGTGCCATACACGTAATTTTTTTCTGCTAACTTGTGTGTAATTTTTTTTTTCGCTTGACCTTCACATGACCTGCAGCGTCCCATTGTTCTAGATCGATCACCCGACCGGGCCGCATTCCTGAATATCTATTTCCTTATACCTATTGCTACGTTGATTTTATTAAATTAATTGCTTTTTTGCTTAACTTATTTTTTTGATTTCTACCTGCTTACTTCTATTTTTTAAATTTATTTCCTTTAGCTTATTGCTTATTATCTTATTGGCTTGCTTGAAAACAAAATGTCCGACGAAAGAATTAAAAAGCTGTTAAAACTACGTAGCAGTCAGAAAGCGAAGTTAACGCATTTTTCAAATTATATAAACATCGCGAAGTCATATTCATCATTAAGCAATCCGCACCGAATAGAACTACAAAATAGACTTAAGGCTATCGACGAAGCTTACATAGATTTTAATAAATTACAGACTGAAATCGAAACTATTTCAGAAGATGAAGAGAAAGAGTACGCAGAACGGGAGCAGTTTGAGACTGTTTATTTTACAGTCACTGCGCTTGCGCATAGCATGTTGGAACCAACATCCAGTTGTGGGCAAACCAGTTACGGTGGATCCGGGACGATCTCAAATGAAAAGAAAGATTTTTTTCGTCTTCCGGACATCAACCTACCCTCTTTCGATGGAGACTTGCATCACTGGCTCGAGTTCCGAGATATGTATATTTCTCTTATACACGACAACACACGTATTAATGAAATTAGTAAATTCCATTATTTGCGAACGTCCCTGAAGGGAAATGCGTCATCAGTGATTCAAAGCTTAGAATTTACAGCTAATAATTACAAAATTGCATGGGAATTATTAACGGAAAGATACAACAATAAAAAAATTCTTATTAATAATCATATTCAGGCTTTATTCAACGTTGAACAAGTGCAAAAAGATTCATCAAAATCATTAAGATTTTTAATAGATATTATTAATAAAAATTTAAGATCACTAAACATCTTGGATCAGCCCACAGACCAATGGGATGTCTTGATTATATTCATGATGAGTAAAAAACTAGATTTTATTTCAAACAGGCAGTGGGAAGAGTTTAAAAGTTCATTAAGTGAGCAACCAACTTTAAAACAATTTATCACATTTTTAAATAACAGAGCAGAATTATTAGAAACACTTAGTAGCAACAAACAGCTACACAAAAATCCTCAAACTGACACACAAGTTCATAAATCAAAATCATTCGCTATAGTTACAAACAATACAAATCAAATAAAACATCCTATCTGTCCACTGTGTAAACAAAATCATTATCTATTCAGTTGCGATGCATTTAGAGCTTTAGACGTTAACTCACGTATTAATAAAGTTTCCACCTACCATAATCTTTGTAAAAATTGTTTACGCACAGGTCATCAAGACAAAAATTGTAGACTTACCCACTGTAAGTATTGTAACTCACGTCACAACACTCTCCTTCACCGAGAAGTCGACAAAAATACAACTTCGAACATAAACACAGAAAACATAGTATTGTCTGTACACACAAATTCGTCATCAAACATTCATTCATCTATTGCACCCAATCATCAAACCAATGTATTACTTTCCACAGCGATGGTTAAAGTGATGGACAAGAATGGACGTTGTCACAACGCCCGGGCTCTGCTGGACAACGGCAGTACTTCTAACTTCGTGACCTCCGACCTCTGCGAGAAACTAGGTCTGCCGCGTCATAACACAAACTCAACTGTCATCGGAATCAACAGTAAACTTTCATCTAGTACTAAAATGTGTACATTGTCACTACAAGCTTGTAATGGCAGCTATAAGGCGAGCGTCGATTGCTATATATTGCCAAATATCACTACATCATTGCCTTCAACATTTATATACAAAGAACACATACCCATACCTACCGGAGTCGAACTAGCCGACCCCTCTTTTAACGTTCCTTCGGCTATTGATATACTAGTCGGGGCTAGCATCTTTTGGAGCATTTTAGGATCAAACACAATAAGCCTAGGTAAACATCAACCCACTTTACGTGAATCCAAACTAGGATGGATTGTGTCTGGCAGTGTTCTTCAACATTCCTCTTTCAAAAATACTCACACGCATTGCCACTTCACTCAATCTCTTGAATCTCAGCTTAGTCGGTTCTGGGAGTTAGACTCAGTCTCTTCTAGTCATTCTTTGTCTAAGGAAGAACGAGAATGCGAGACAATCTTCAGAGAGACAACAAGACGAAATAAAAACGGTGAGTTTATAGTTACTATTCCTCTTAAACAGTCACCTGACGTTCTGGGATATTCATACACAAAAGCAAAATTAAGATTTCTTTCTGTAGAGAGAAAATTACAGCGCGATGAGAAACTGAAGAATGATTATCATAATTTTATGCGTGAGTATATAAATCTTGGGCATATGATACAAAATACACCTCATACACATAAATCAACATCAAACAATCACTCTTCTAACATAACATCGGACACTCATTCATCGTACATAACAAAAAACGTTCATTCATCGGACAACACATCAAATAACAATCCTTCTAGCATTACGTCAAACATACAATCACATAACACAACATTAAACACATCCACACAACAATCCGAACCATACAACACTTCAAACATAATACCGAAATCTACATCTGAGAATCTGCACGTAACTTCATTTAATAAAAACATAAATAATTACTTACCTCATCATGGAGTGATACGGGAATCCAGCACAACCACTAAACTACGAGTAGTGTTTGATGCATCAGCAGCGACGTCCTCCGGTAAGTCGTTTAATGACATACAGCACATTGGCCCTACAGTACAGGACGATCTTCTTTCCATCCTGCTGCGATTCAGGCAACACAAATATGTGGTTACCAGCGACGTGGAGAAAATGTATCGGGCTATACAAGTAGAACCTTCTCAACGTAGTTTACATTAAATATTATTTAGATTTGATCCGTCAGAACCGTTGCATACTTACATTCTGAACACTGTAACATACGGAACGGCATCCGCTCCCTTCTTAGCTACTCGATGTTTAATTGCTCTTGCTGAGCAATGCACAGATCCAGAGACTAAACGAGCAATAGCACATGACTTTTATATGGATGACTATTTGGGAGGGGGTAATTCAATTGAGATGGTAACAAAACTTTGTCGTAATATTATCAATACACTAGACTCAGCAAAATTTAACTTACGCAAATGGCGATCTAATAGTACAAAAATAATGCAAACTATTTTTGAAATTAAGGCAGATAAAGATAAGACGTTAAATTTGAATAACTCTGCGCCGAGCAAAACTCTTGGTCTTCACTGGAACTCTGAATCAGATAACTTCTTCTTTTTGTTAAATTCACATCAGACCTTTAAAATCACTAAACGCACAATCTTGTCAGAAATTAGTCAGGTTTTCGATCCTTTGGGGCTCGTCGGACCATGCATTGTAGAAGTCAAATTAATAATACAACAGTTATGGAAAACCAAGTCAGACTGGGATGAAGAAGTTCCAATCAACTTAAAAACATCATATTTGAGTTTAATGCAATCACTTCCATCACTTAATAATATAAATATTCCTCGATGGTCCTTTAACGACGACACTGTTACCATCGAAATTCATACGTTCTCAGACGCATCAGAACGCGCTTACGGAGCGAGTTGTTATATTAAAACTATTACAAGTAATGGCAATATTCGCGTTCGCCTTTTAGCTTCTAAGAATAAGATTGCACCCATTAAGTCAAGTACAATACCTCGTCTTGAATTATGCGCGGCCTTATTAGGTACTAGACTATATATAAAAATTATCAAGTCACTCACTGTTCAGTTTGATCGTTCTTTCTTCTGGACAGATTCTACTATTGTGCTAGGATGGCTAACCGCACCTTCTAATCGCTTAAAATCGTTCGTTCGAAATAGAATTAATGAAATACATGAAAGTACGAATGGCCACAACTGGAGCTACGTACCGTCTAAAGAGAACCCAGCAGACCTGGTTTCTCGGGGGGCGAGGGCTGATGTACTCAGCGCATCCAGTCTGTGGTGGATTGGTCCATCTTTTTTACATTCAACACATACACAATTTCCAGTCAATCCTAACGCACAAACACTAAAAAACCTTCCGGAGATGTCTTTTGTTGTTAACACTACAGAAAATTCAATTGTCATGTTAATGAATAAAATATCAGACTTTTCGAAATTATTAAGAATTACAGCATACATCAAAAGATTTATTTATAATTTAAAAAATAAAAACTCACGGAATACAAATAATAATTTATTATTTACGGAAATATCTTCAGCTCAAAATACCTTAATTCGTCTTGCACAGCAGGATACGTTTCCGGAGGAATATCATATTCTCAAATCAAACCAAATTTTGCCCTCGAAAAATAGACTTCTATCTCTTTCTCCTTTTCTCGACTCTGACGACATTATTCGAGTTGGAGGTCGACTCAATAATTCTTTCTACAGTTACGATGTTAAACACCCAATACTCTTGTGCAGTAAACACATTCTTACAAAACTTATTTTTGTTAAACAACACAAAGATTCCCTTCACGCTAGCCCTTTACTTCTACTTTCACAAATAAGACAGAAATACTGGCCGCTTGGTGGGAGAAATTTAGCGAAGCGTATAGTAGGCCTATGTATTCGCTGTGTTAGGCAGAAGGCTAAAACTACACAGCCCGTTATGAGCGACTTACCGAGCGATAGGCTGCAATTAGAATTTCCGTTTCTGAATACTGGAATTGATTACGCCGGGCCGGTGATGATTCTCAATCGAAAGGGGCGTGGTGGTAAACTGATAAAATCATATATTTGTGTTTTTATTTGCTTTGCAGTGAAAGCGTTGCATTTGGAGATCGTCTCGGATCTTACCAAGGAGGGCTTCCTTAGCGCACTCGATCGCTTCATCGCCCGTCGAGGGAAACCGCAGAATATTTACTGCGATAATGGAACTTCGTTCGTTGGAGCCTCCAACTATTTAATTCATAATTGTGTTAATGACATCAACAGTCTAGGTATAAGGTTTAAATTTATTCCCGTTTACTCACCTCATTTCGGTGGACTGTGGGAAGCTGCAGTTAAGTCTGTTAAATTTCATTTGGTAAGAATATTGGGTCAATCACACTTAACTTATGAAGAGATGACAACTTGTCTGGCACAGATTGAGTCTATTTTAAATTCTAGACCTCTTACACCGATGTCATCAGATCCATCTGACTTAACCTTCCTTACGCCCGCCCATTTCCTTATTGGTCGGCCACTCACTTCGGTACCATATCCCGACATCACGGAAGCCAACATCACTCGTCTTCAACGTTTCCAACGAGTTGAAAGCCTAAAGCAACATTTTTGGAGGCGATACTCTAATGAATATGTTTCTCTCTTACAACAGAGATACAAATGGAAAAAATCTTCAGGTCAACTGCGGATCGGTGCAATGGTCATTATCAAGGACAAGACATTGCCGCCAATGATGTGGCTTTTGGGACGAATAGTTCGTCTCGTACATGGCAACGACGGCATCGCGAGGGTTGCTGACATTGCAACCACGAAAGGCATACTACGCCGGGCATACAATAACATATGCCCCCTTCCTGTGGACTCCTCGGAGATCCATATTGAAGAAGACGACTCTTCAACGCCGGGGAGGATGTCTGCGCCAGTACGTCACATACGAGCGGGGACTACGAGGTCTGCGGGGGGGTCCAACCACCACCACGGCATCGACGACTCGAGCGGCGATGACCGAACACACACAGCGAGACAGAACACTACTGGAACGATATAGAATCGCACGCGCGACTCGCGGCTAATATTGCATATACTTATATACAGTCCACCTTACAATAAAACCTCAAGAACAAAACCTTTATTTTACTGAGCTACCGAACACATACCTATTCCTGTCGCAACGCTGTATTTTTATTTTTTGTTTATATCGCACTATGTAAATATTCTTAATAATAACGTATTGTAAGTAAAGTACCTGATATTAAGTGCTTAATTATATAATAGCATTAAGTACAAATTAATGCATATCTATCAATAATTTTTATGACTTTTCTTCTTACTCTCTCCACTTCCGTTATCTATGACAAATTAAAAACTTTCTTTCTGTATTTACTTAGTGATGGTATTGATATGCCGGTGAGAGCAGCACCCTCTATCGTCGAAAGCAGAAACGAGTATCAAAAGAACTATATTATAATGTAAATGTGAGAACGCTCGAAAAGTACAACGCCATCTATTATCAAATAGCGGAAACACATATCTGGCCTTATCGAGAACGTTTTCGATAGCTCTAGGGATGTCGTACCGACTATAGAGGCGTTGCAGTGATGACACGGAGGCAGTTAGTAATCGAAGCGAAACAGCGCACGGATCACCTGAAGCGAACCGGAAGAAGTGAACTACGAATCGTTAAGAGCTCTGTAAGTATTCTAATTATTAATACAGTTTTAATTTGTATTTCGGTAGAATTTTTATTTATCCCGGACCCCAGCGCGTCAAACTATCTATCTTAGTGATGGTAGGGCGCATTGTAAGCTCCCGCGGGTGGGTACATTCATCTTGTCTACTTTTGCCTCGAAGCAATCTTGGATTACGGATTTATAGGATGTGGCAGCCATTACAATGAATACTCCAATAGTATGTCCTGGGCGCCGCTAAACAGCTAAAGCTAGATAGGACACAAGATTGTTCAAGAACGTTAAAAGAACGAAATAAAAACGTATAATAAAATTCAAACTCGGAAAATTATAATTTGCATAGTTACTGGTGTTAGGATGTCTTGTGAGTCCGTACGGGTAGGTAACACCACCTCGCCTGTTTCTGAAGTGAAGCAGTAATGCGTTTCGGTTTGAAGGGAGGGGCACTCGTTGTACTGTTAAAAGTAAGACCCTATACAACACAAGGGGGGTGCCGGGATTTACATTGTAGATTTCTATGAGCTCCGGTAATCATTTAAAATCAGGTGGGCCGTGAGCTCGTCCACTCATATAAGCAATAAAAAAAAACTAATAAAAAAAATCAAATAATTTTTTGTTTATTGAGAAATTCTAATTATTAACAGTAGGTATTGATTTGTTGGATGGGACAGTCGTCATGCACAATAAGCACCAGGGGACCGTGAATCGTAACACGAACCAAGTCAACATAGGCTGCAAATATGAAAATGTGCTTCAACAAAAATCCTCCTAAAAAAATCCAAGGATATAATCAAAGTAGACCACGCAATGGCCTAAATAATAGAATTCGTCTACTTATTACCCGAAAGGTCACCTCGTCGAACACGTGTTTAAAGGGACCAGAAGGAAGCATTATATCTTTCGTACTCCTTCACAAACACGACCCCCACCGGAAGCGGGATCCGCCCCCTTATTAACAATGTGCCGCGATTCAGCACTTCCGGTGCCGTTAAGGACGGAACACAGTTCAGAGAATGTGCTTAATGTACTACATAGAAATGTGCATGTGTTTACGATTTTAAATGCTCATATCTGAACAAAGCATTTTCATTGAATTTAGTTAAAAAAAACATCTATTTTATTTTGTTAAGGTACCTAATTATATTTATTGAACCTTTATGAATTTTATTTCATTTATTTTTATATATTTCTTTCTCATAATTACAAATAAATTAATGTCTCTTTACTTTTTTTGGTGTGGAAGAAAAAAAAAAAAAAAAAAAGCTTGTGATTTTGTTTGAGTTTATTGAACCCAACGATTGTATTGGAAGAAATGCGAGGCTCAAATTAAAAGAAGTAGTTAATACAAATAAATACTTCTTACTGATCTTATCTTCTAATTAATATCAAAATTTGTCTTAAAGCTCGTTTAATTAAGACTAATTAATAAATAGAACACTTAGGATATTAAGAAAGGAAATCTGTGCAATCGAATCCTCAAGTTAACTTTCTGCTTAATTGATTTATCAGCAAATGCTCTTAAAGTAACAACAGTAGCTAACATTTTAGTAATAAATTGTGCCCAGACTTCCAATGGATGCAGCTCCATTGATAATCATTAAGTGATATTAGCTACTGACTTCAAATTGAAAAATTAACTTTATTATATTTTATTTAAAGTGCGGTAAGCCTTTAACTCGCTTCCGGCGGCAGGTTGACCGACGGTCGCATTGTCGACATTCTTTCTGTTTCTATCTAGATTTTCGGTTTGGAATTTTCTAGAACTCTTTTTAAAGGTTCTCCGAAAAGATTTAACGGAACGTTAGGTATTTAAACGCGAAACCGCCTTTAGCATGAGCACGATTTCTTGCAATTTCCTTTTGAATTTATTGAAAAAAACACTGCAATATTTCACTTAGCCTTTTGAATATTGCTCAACTTAGAAATTTTAAGCAAACTAATAATAGACAGATGACTTGATCTGAGCCATAGGTAAGACTGTATACCCATAAATCAAGATATATAAAGCTGAAAAACAAGTGACCTACTCTCAACATACCTATAGATACAAAAGACTTCAGGAGAAGACCAAATAAGAAGAAGATGGGATTTTTTTTTTTCTTTATCGCCTGCTAATATTTTCAGTGTACACAATTTAAAAGTGTGAATTTGGATGTTTGAAACGAAAACATTCATACTAAATTTGACAAACATACATACTACCATACAAGGAGCAAACTTGTCCCGAAGATTCCTTGAACGAGTCTGCTCCGCGTGAGAATCTTGAGCCAAGCTATCTTCGCCCAAGGTCGTAAATAGACTGTGTGGTTTGTTATTTGTTGTTCATATTCGCGGGATATTTAACTCCGAACATATTATAAAAGTCAAACCAATGGCGGATCCAGGGGGAGGGTCGTGGGGGTCATGACCACCCCCTGAGCTGGGTCCAGGACTTAGGTGGACCACTAATTGAATATAATGATTCTATTTATATATTTTGTCACCATACAGATTTTATGTAACTACATACCTTCAATATTTAATTAATTTAATATAATATAATAGCTTTGCATAATGGCAAACGTTTGGAAACGAACGCATCTAAATTTGACTATGTGACCCCCTCCTAGCGACAAAGCTGGATCCGCCCTTGAGTCAAACACACCATTTTCACAATATCTATAATGTGTACAATGTTATAATATAAACTAAAAAGAGCAAACAACGCTAGGCACTCCAAGATACAAATTATAACTAAAATTACCTACGTTTTTGACGTGACAACGTCTTATAATTCGATGGAGCCAGCTGCACGCACGAAAAAACATGACTCGTTGAGGCGTTCCATTTAAGGCTTGAAGTGCAAGCGAGAGCGCGCAACGAGCGACAAAGAGGCACAATCGGCCTCCGCGTTCGGCAGCGTTCGACATCTGTCTCTCTCCTACTTGAGTGAGCGATGCATCCGCGTGGATAGTTGCTATATAATAATACATTTACATGTTTTCGTCAAGTATGGAGTTCAGTGAAAAGTGAATGTGGTGTCAATTGTCCATACAAAATATCTATTAAACAAATAAAGTTGTCACGTTTAACTATCGTCAGTAAACCGACTTTACAGACATTAGACCACCGATTTTTTTTTTTCAATAAACTTAAATCGACGCTCGCGAATCTCGTTGCATGACGTCACGGGACACGTGCGCGTTCGGGAACTCCGATCGCATCCGATGACGCCCGAGTGCGACCCAGTGTTGCATGCTACAACTGCAACTACGAAGAGCTATTCTACTGAAAGGTCAACTATGAAACTCTTCTTGTTCTGACTTACATTTATACCCCAAGGTGTCTTCTTTTAAGATTTAAGTATATGAAAGATGTTTCTCGACCCAAGTTTATGTACATACAATACTTTATCCATGGCGCGAACGAGGTAAAACAAAAGTGCTTTGCGTGCGCGTGTCGTTTCGTCTTTTCGCATTAAAAGTGTACAATTTCCAAAGATATTCGAAATTGAGTTCATATACGGAATCATTTGGTATTACCAGTATTTTTCTCATAAATACTGTCAAAAGAGCGTAGTTTACTTTTAGTTCTTTTTTTTTAATTTACCAATGTTTTGACTACTATTAACAAAATTAATACATAATTTTATCTTACTTTATAAGACAAATAACGTAACTGGTTAAAAAATAAAAAATAAAATGTAGTAAAGATGATTAATATTAAAAATATCACATGTTAAACCTTTAAAATACTCTCCTGTAAAATTAGTAAGTTTTGAATTTTGATGCGAGAAGACGATTTGCCTTTAGCCCCATTTTAACATTGAAAAAAAAAAACGGATCACTATCTACTGAGGCCGCGCAATATGTTACGTTTAACTTCTGCTTCTAACTTTTTAACTACTCGCCCGTCAGCACGCGGCTATAACAGTGGTTTCCCCTGCTTGTTTCCTCACTGCTGAGGGTCGTGACCATCAGGCTTCGACAGGATTTTACTCCTTGTAATGTCCCTCCAGCGCCTCCGATCATTGGCCGCATAAAGGGCTGTGGCTTACATTGTTTACAAAGCATAAATAGCTACCCGCAAATAAGATTAATCTAACAGCATTAAAAATAATTTCGAAACAAAATTCTACAATGCTAAGTCAGATAAGATAGAGAAGATAGCAATAAAAAGTCAATTAAATAAAAAAAACAGTAATGAAACCCCTTTAAGACGTATAAAACCACAAATAAAACGGCATGTACATTTTAAGTTGTACAAAAGAATGTAATTCAGAGCTATATTGGTTGTGGTGATTTAGCATAAACTGCTAAGGCTCGGTTTTAGTGATGGGATTAGCGGAACGAATGCAACTGAGTCTTCGCTGTTTCATTCTTCCAACACATTTAGATTTGTGACCCTCAATTTAAATGTTGATTGAAGAATGTCAATTTTAATTTGTATTAAATATGTTAAATAGATGATATATGTAATTTTCGAAGTACTTTCTATAAAGCAAATGGCATTAACTGTAACAATTAGTTCTTTTAATTATCATTTTTATTGCTTAGATAGATGGACGAGCTCACAGCCCACCTAGTGTTAAGTGGTCACTGGAGCCCATAGACATCTACAACGTAAATGCGTCACCCACCTTGAGATATAAGTTCTCAGGTCTCAGTACAGTTAAAACGGCTACCCCACCCTTCAAACCGAAACGCATTACTACTTCACTGCAGAAATAAACAGGGCGATGGTACCTACCCGTGCGGACTCACAAGAGGTCCTACCTCCACCTGACCTCATGGATAACAATCGTGTTATTGTGATGGATATCTCGTCCGCTGCACGCTATCTCATGAAACGAAACAACAGCTCAAGACGCAAGGTAAACCAGCAAAAACCTCTAGGGCGACCATAAACTTTGATTAGATTTTGTAACGCGCCCCTGTGTCGTACATTAGAATGCCAGAATTGTGCTCACCCTGTAATTGAATTTTTCACGTCATTGCACGAGATTTGCGCAATCCCCGTATCATGCATTGGTAGCGTAAATTGACGCAGAACGAAAATTGGGCTTGTTAAGTTGCCGGGTAAATTAATGAAGGATGTGACGTCATTTCATGGCATCGTTTCTGAGGTTTTATACAAGATTGTTCTAAAATTGGAACTGTTCAATAAATTCGTATGTAGACTATCAAATACTGAAATCTAAAAAGGCACTGAAAAAGATCGAGAAAGATGTATTTTTGTTTGATTGATTGGATATATAATTTATATAATATATGGCTACATATTTAATTAATGGTTTATTTATTTAGTTTATTTATTTTAATTATAATAATAATATAGTTATGCTCACTAAATAACGAACAATTCTTAGACCCAAATCATGCCTAATGCTTAACTCTAAATCAGTTACTAAACACAAACATTGTCAGAAAATAATAAAACAAGATGTGAAAGATAATATCTAGTCTAGATACACTAGGAGTCCTACATTTTTCCTACGAAAAACAATATAAGGTCATTAAATAATGTGTTCACTAGCCTGAGATCGCGACTATGCTTGTTATTTTTGAAAACCACATTATTTTATGTGGACTATGTCTCATTTAGTTGGAGTTGACCTACTATATTTTCAAATGTTTATATATCGACGCTTGAAAGGCAAACGTGACAAAGCGACAATAACTGCTTTATACATAACTGATAGGCAATAATCATATTCGATGCGCAAAAAAAATATATTTCTAGGTCTATTAAAATCTTTTTTTTTTATTGCCCTTGTAGGCAGACGAGCATACGGCCCACCTGATGGTGAGTGGTTACGTCACCCATGGACTTCAGCAATGCCAGGGGCAGAGCCAAGCCGCTGCCTACCGCTTAATACTCTTCACAAGCCTCGTTTGAAGAAGGACATGTCATAGCGCTCGGGAAACACCGTGGAGGGGAGCTCATTCCATAGCCGGATGGTACGTGGCAAAAAAGACCTCTGGAAACGCACTCATCAAATCATTTCAATCCTACAGCTAGATTCGTTAAAATAGAATGTTTTTCAGGTATTTTAACTTTAAATTAGTCTACTGTAAAATTCACGCATTGTCGCTTAGTCACGTTTGCCTTTCAAGCGTCGATATGTTTTCCACAATGCGCGTCTTTCTGCTTCGCTTGTATGTATTACATTTGGTATAGCCATGGACCCTGTTAAGTAAGATCAATCGATTTAGTCTTAAAATTATTTGTTTTATTGTTCGTGAAATAGGCCGATGTACAGACAGTCAAATAGCACACCACAAACACAGTTCCCACCTATTCTTGTCACGTGCAACGACCTTTATAAATAAACACACAGCCCGTTTATTGCGGACGGGGCAATTTGTTTCACCTGTAATTTGATGTATGGCCAGTGAGAGAAAAATAAGAAATAGTGAACAGCGTTCTCTGATTTATGGCGACATAAAGTTTTTTGAACGGGAAGCCCGAGAATTTCCTTAAGATTTTCGAGAGTTTAAATTAGCGAATCGTTGCTCAAGATTAAGATTTTTCTTTACGATTTACGAATGCCAACACAGAATGGAAGCCACGAGATTTACGGACTTCAAAGAAATGAGGAAGGTTCCCGATTCGGGGCGATTACTTAATGTTTATCACGCAAATACTTCGTTAAAATTACACCGATTCTGTTAAGTCTTCGTTCGATGAATTTGAACTAATTTTAATTTGATTTTTTGAAGATCCGTTCAACTTCTTACACAATGATTTACAATTCCTAGCTTAGCGTGCAGTGTCGATTTTAGATTCAACAGATTTCCAATTCGAACAGCTGATAATAACATCTATTGCAATCCTAGAATCTACGGCAGTACGTCTTTTTTTTATTGCTTAGGTGAGTGGACGAGCTCACAGCTGCTGTTTAATGGTCACTGGAGCCCATAGACATCCACAATGTAAATGCGCCACTCACCTTGAGATACAAGTTCTAAGGTCTCAAGTATAGTTACAACGGCTGCCCCATCCTTCAAACCGAAACGCATTAGTGCTTCACGGTAGAAATAGGCAGGGTGGTGGTACCTACCCGTGCGGACTCACAAGAGGTCCTACCACCAGTAAAAACGTCTGTTATATTTGCGATAGATTGCGTTGCGTTTCTACAATTTAACAATTTACCTCGACTAATTGCAGCTTTTAAGCTTCTGAGTATAAGCAATGGCGGGTTAGGTGAGACATAATCTTAACTATTAATAATAATTTAAGTTCAATTAAAGTTAATAAGACTAGAATAATTAATAAGACTATTGACACGATAGATATCCGCCTACTTATGTTTTTGTGGGAAAAATTTTTCAATAATATCAAAAACAGTAATCCGTTTCGATTTGAAGGGTGCGGCACCCACTGTACTAAAAATTGTGAATTAGAACAAGAACTTATGTCTCAAAGTGGGTGTGGGCATTTACGTTGTTGAAGTTTATGGGTCCGGGTTGGTCCGTAACACCAAAATGGTCACAAAGGTCACCATTATTCATAAAATCAGCAGTAACGAGATACAAAGCGAACTGAATACCGTAGCGTAAAATATTCAGAGCTACGACTCGTTGCGAACACAGACACGGTACAATATTAAAGTTCGTCAACTGCCTTTGTAATCAGCCTGGACCGAAAGTTATACTGACGAAGCGATGAGCAATAAACAAAGCGTAATTATGTAAATTCACAATCCAACTATTACCAGCAGAATACTATGTAACTTGACAAATTACGTAAGACCCTCGTTTACTGACTTGCCAAAATATTTCATGGCTCCCGTGTAATTTGCCATAGTATCACGACTTTCCTATTATAAAGTTTATGTGTGAAGCTTCCTACCGTTAGGGATTAAAGTTTTATAATAATCCCAAAAGGTTATCTAGTAGTATTTGTTGTTTGTGTACGGTACGGTAATTCTTTGGAAAAAAATTAAAAAAATTTAGTATTTGATAAAAATGAAATAAAAGATATTTAATAATAATAATAAAAATCATTTATTGCCTTTCACATGAAATAAAATAAAATGAAATACAAAAAAAGAAAATAAAAAAAAAAGAGAAAAAGGCAAAAGGAGGTGGCTCAGCTATTGCTGTTCATAGTCGATAAATCGAACAGCGCTGATTTTCAGTCACCCCCGTTTCCCTTTGGTTCTTTGCGGGAATGAAGGCTAGGTACGTGTGTACATATTTAGAATATGGCTTAAATTAGTAAAATTAGTAAATTATAAAAATTTTAGAAAAAAAACAAAACAAAAATCAAATTAAATGGTGAATTCGTGCATACTTATATAAGCGTGTATTGTTTTATCGCACTTTAAGAAGGACTTTCGGTTCAGATAGTCTGCTTTCGGACCAATACCGAAACTGCATTCATCCTGCAAAAGACTGTCTTTCTAACCACACCACGTACCCAGAGGAACCCTCGAATAAGGGAGAAACAATTTAGCAATACGCCACCAGTAAATGCCTATTAGCGGTCACAGTATGCTGATAAAATACCTAAAGAAAGCTACTATTTATTCAGGCTTACTAAAAAACTTTTTGGAAAGTGGTGCCTTGAACACAAAGATTGGAAGTACATATTTATTTGTGCATTGCTTAGTAAGTGAATGATGTTTACCGTTTACATTAGAAATAGATATTGTCGATTTGGTTTTAAAAAAATGGAGAAGTCATCCATGCTTTTATTACTGGTGGTAGGACCTCTTGTGAGTCCGCGACGGTAGGTACCACCGCCCTGCCTATTTCTGCCGTGAAGTATCGATGCGTTTCTGTTTGGAGGGTGGGGCAGCCGTTGTAATTATACCTACTTTGAGACCTTAGAACGTATATCTCAAGGTGGGTGGCGCATTTGCGTTGTAGATGTCTATGGGCTCCAGTAACTTAACACCAGGTGGCCTGTGAGATCGTAATAAATAAAATAAAATAAAAAACGTATAAAATTTCAAAAGCCACATCTCGAAGCCACCTTCTTCAAAATATTAAATTAGGAAAATAAAACCTTACAAAAGGTTACGTTTCGGGCTAGCATTACCTTCGTATTTTATTCGGTATTCGATACAAATGTAATTGCGAGCACGGCCCATCAGCGTATCCTGTATCCCTTGTCCATTCTGTATATTGAGTTTGGTCTCTCATGCAATGCAAATCAGGGCGTTCAACGCTTCTGTATGCAAAAACAGAAGCGTTTTCGAGTGAACGTTAAAATATACATTTGTGGTGGTACCGTGGACGGGAGTGGGCGGTAAATAATGTTAGTTCTCGTGCATTGATGTAAATTCATCTGGATGGGTTTTTTTTAAATACATATAATAGTTTATCCTCACATATATCGCGTAAAGTAATTATATGAACTAAAATGGTTGGCAGCGGCTTGGCTCTGCCCCTGGCATTGCTGACGTCCATGAGCGACGACGACCACTTAACATCAGGTGGGCCGTATGCTCGTCTGCCTATAATGGCAATAAAAAAAAAATGATAACGACTAAAATCAATTGTGACAATAACATTTTAACATAGTGAAACAAAACCGATTTCAACAAAACTAATATAAGATTATCATCCAAGTCCGTAGGTATATTCTTGCCTTATTAAGGGTATCCCGAATCAGTTCTTGATGAAATTTCAATTAAGAGTTTTCAATGAAGAAAAATAATCATCCAAACTCATAAAAAAGATCCCCTCTAAAAAAAAAACCTCCTCTTTTTTTGAAGACGGTTAAAAAGAAAATACTTATTAGTATATTCATTCAAAGTCTTCTTAATATTAGTTCCTAATAATTTACAGTTAACATAACTTAATTGTTTTTTTTTATTTATTATATATAACAACTCCAAATTTTATGACTCAGTTTTTTTTTTAAAGTTTGTAAGCACATTTATTCTTTAGCTGTCGTTTCGTAGCATGCTTAGAAAAATCTACCCCTATTTTACTTTAGTGTATATTTTGGCTGCCTGGATTAGCACTACTTTATCTGTTTCCCTGGTTGTCGTAAAGGACGTTTATAGAAATCACCAGAGAATCGACAATAGCGTTCTCGGAGTATTAAGGCCAGTATGTGACAGCCGCCAACTGGAATTATCTGGAAATATTCTGATGCAACACCAGTGGATAGTTCCTCGTGTATTCGTACGCTGATTTGACGTCACGGAAAGCAATTATTGTATTCCGTCTACTCATTAGACAAAAGCTTATCGAAATTCGAGGCTCATACGCGAACCTGGCTACCTCACAAGTTTCAGCGTTAAGCGTAACGTAATTAAAAAAAATGTGTGTGGGTGCAAGTCATATACGGTAGAAGTAAAACTTATAAAATATAAAAATAATCGCTAGGGTCAACCACTCCGCAGTGCAATGGAGCAGCCGCACTCCGGGGGAACCGCCTGCATTATCACGGTATCCCGATGCCAGGTAGGTAGAAATACGAGAACATCTATCAACTGTGTAACATCTCGTCACCGCGATTCAGGAATTGTTGAATTTACGTGCAGCGACATCTGTTGATAACAAACTAAATAGAAATATAATAAACATGGCGCGTAACGGAAGAAATGAAGATGGCGCGTAACAGGAAAACGTTACATACATTTTTTCGTCCCTACGTCGATAAAGAAGTTTCACTTCAATAAAATTTGAAATACTGATAATCGACGTCCAACCAAACCGCTTCTAGTAAGTTTATGTCCACAATAAATTTAATATTCCACGTAAACTGTTATTCTGCGAATTGTTTCATTATTAAAATGCGTAAGTGGCGAATTCCTTATACAGCTTACCACACACACCCGACCTTACTAACTTAGGAGCAGTTCATTCACAAGAAAGGCTGAATGAATGAATTTGAAGAACGCTAATGTACATATGTACATACAGGTTGTTAGCAGTATGAAATATGTGTTTACTTATTTGTTGTATAGGTGGGTGACTAAGTTATGGCCTACCTTGTGTAAAGCCGTCCCTGGAACCCAGAATATCTGAACGCGAATGCCGCCACATACCTTGAGACATGAGGTCGAAAAGGGAGTCGCCAGATATAGACAAGATGAACCACAATGACAAGGTTTGGAAACAAATAAAATCGACCTAAGCATAAGTCCTCTTCATCTAGCACATTCAGGTTTCGCGAACCAGCAGAGTGAGTTGGCTGAGTGGCTTTCGTGCTGGGAATCGCTAGCTCTACTATGGTTTTCGCTTTTGGGGACGGTTTTATCCGGTAGTCAAATAAGCGAACAACCAACCGGATCGTATCGGTTACGGTCGTCCAGGAACACCCGAATTTTCAGTTCATTAATCATAATAAAACTCACCAATCTACACGAATTAAATTTAAAGTTCAATGAACTACAAAACGTGCAAGATTTATAACAATATGGAAAGGTCAGTAACCGCCCGTCCCGTAAACTTTGATTAGATTTGTTACCGAGTAGTCCAGGTTGTCCATTAGAATGCGAACGCAAGACAGCTGTGTAATTGAATCTTTCCAAGCCATCGAGCGGGTTCTTTTTTTCATTTCAGGGTTCAACAAATTAAATATTCATAATTCACCAAGAAACCTTTCTGGAAGATGTGATGGACTTAAAACTTTACTCACGTTACTTGTTCCACAGTTAATTATGTCGAAACCTTTTTTTTTAGTGGTGGTAGGACCTCTTGTGAGTCGGCGCGGATAGGCACCACCACCCTGCCGTGAAGCAGAAATGCGTTTCGGTTTAAAGGGCGGGGCAGCCGTTGTAACTATACTTGAGACCTTAGAACTGATATCTCAAGGTGGATGGCGCATTTACGTCGTAGACGTCTATGGGCTCCAGTAACCATTTAAGAACAGGTGGACTGTGAGCTCGTCCACCCATCTAAGCAATAAAAAAAAATAACCTAATGAAACCACAATGAAACGTTAGTCATATTATTATGTTCTTGTCTGTAACACTAAATCTGTGAACTGCATGTTGGTCTCCGACCTGTAATAGCACTACCCTATATCTTCCCATGGTTATCTTAAAAAGCAACTAAGGGTTTCACCGGAGAATGGCTTTGTTATATCTGATGGATGAGCTCATGGCCCACCTGGTGTCAAGTGGCTACCGGAGCCCATAAACATCCACGACATAAAAGCCGCCACCCTCCTTGAAACTTGACTTCTACGTTACAGTTCTACAGTACAACGGCTGCCTCGAAATTCAAACCGAAGCGGCTTCACGGCAGAAATAGGCAGGCGGTGGTACCTACCCGTGCGGGCTCACAAGAGGCTCTATCGCTGGAGATTACGAAAATTAATTTTTTTGCGCCGTTACATTTTTGTTACATAATGTTATTCCTTCAGCTTGAAAGTCATTTTTTAACATTTCTTAAGTACGTATTTCATTAGAAACCTTTCTGTGTGGGGAATATCGGCACAGTCGCATCGCTCAATACGAATGCTCCGGGTGTCTTGTCCTTTAGGCCGCGACGACCTCTAGGCTAACAGCGTTCTCTGAGTACTCTATTAGCAAATTGCGATTACCAACCCGTGCTTAGGGCTGGTAAGTGCTCAAAAATAGGCTCTACTATCCGCCTATATACGCCGTGAAGCAGTTATATATTCTGGTGTGAAGGGTGAGGCAGCGATGGTACAATACCATTGAGAGTTTGACTTTTATCTCAAGTTGTGTGGGGGTACATACGTTGTGACTTTTATGGGCCATAATAACTATTACGCATCAGGTGGCCTGAAAATACATTTAATAAACATAAAACCTTTCTCTTCATATTACCCAGCATTGAGCGTTATCAAACTGCCACATCATAAAACCTTTAAGAACAATGTAGCATTTGTATTCCCGGCGTCCGTGTCAAATCGTCAAAATGACAAAACCCGATTTTTGAGGCCACAGTACGGAACCTTGAATATTTAATGGACGCTCGCACTGTACTCTTTTATACTATGGAACATCGCTGTTCATAACCCGCGTCTGGTGTGAGTCGAAAACAAAAATGGAAAAGTCGAAACGTGGTTTCAATTTTTTTTTTCATCAAAAAGCCTTTTCAATTTACAATCGAGTGAATAAAATTCGTGGTACTGGAAGCGTAATGGCGTAAACGGTCATCCAAAGGCTATTGTTGGCCCTTTTGTGTGGATTTATCTTGTGGGAACAAAAAAAAAAGCGCGAATGTTTATCTGCTCTGCGATCCATCATCACAATAGGATCGGGAGAAATAACTTATTCTGTCTTTTTTGAGGGCTATCGTTTCGATTCAAATGAATGCGGGTTCGATGGCCAGTCATATTTTCGCGTTCAGCGAACTAGGGCTTTAGTTATTTACTATGTAATTTTTCTATACGAAAATTCTCAGTGCTGCAGACCTCGAAACAAGATATTGCATTTCCAACTTACTCAATTTTTTCTGGTTGTGAATGGAACTTGATATGTAAGGGTTTTTCTGGTATTGTGTTTTTGAAAAAATATTTGTATTTGAATATTGTGAAAATATGTATTTTATTTATTCATTTAGCACCCAATAGTTTTTGCTGTTTAATAGCTTTAGTGCTTAAAGCTGTGGAAACCTGCCGGTTGAATATTTTAGTTAATTCTAAGGTCAACTGAAATATAGATGCGACTTGTATAAACGTGTAGTGTGGCTTACCCGTATCTATCAGTGAACAGTTATAAAATTCATGTGCATATTTAAATCACAAATTACTCCCTAAATATGAGCTGCACTTATTAACGCTGGGTGGCAAATTTTTCACTTATTTAGTTTTGAAAATAATCCATTAAGTTAAATTCTTAAAATAGGAGGTATATTTATTTTATTTTAAGATATTGCATAGATAATTCTAAAACTCAATTAATAAAACAATGTATTTTTTGTGCATATTGGTTTAAATTTAGCTATATCGTAATACAATCAGCCCTCATCCTGGTTAAAATGTATCTTATTCCATAAGAATTTGTTTCTTCAAGTAAGCTTTAGATATCTTACTAAAATTATTATTATTCGTCTTTAATTTGCATTAAATCATTACTATAAGTTGTCGTGGCCTAAAGGATAAGACGTTCGGTGCATTCGAATCTAGCGATGCACCGGTGTTCGAATCCCGCAGGCGGGTTCCAATTTGTCTAATGAAATACGTACTTAACAAATGTTCACGATTGACTTCCACGGTGAAGGAATAACATTGTTTAATAAAACTCAAATCCGCAAAATTATTATTTGCGTAATTAATAGTGGCAGTGAGTGACTCTTGTGAGTCCGCACGGGTAGGTACCACCACCCTGCCTATTTCTGCCTTGAAGCAGTAATGCACTTCCGTTTGAAGGGTGGGGCAGCCGTTGTTAACTATACTGAGACCTTAGAACTTATATCTCAAGGTGGGTGGCGCATTAACGTTGTAGATGTCTATGGATTCCAGTAACCACTGAACACCAGGTGGGCTGTGGTGAGCTTTTCCACCCAGATAAGCAATAAAAAATATATATTACTCACCCTAAGTGTTCGCTTATGATTACTCGTGAGGCGCATAAGATCTGCCCACAGCAATGATACAGAATGACAATGACGACCGCTCTGAAAAGAGTAATACGACAAAAGAATGAAAAGTGTTTTCATCAATGTCGTAAAACTGACGGATCAATGAATACCATTTGTAAGAATAGTGTATTGTACGTAATTATGGCAATAGTTTTTTTCCGTCAAAAACGTAGAGACCTCTACATAAAAGTGTAGTGTAGACCTAAAAGAGCCAAACGAGAAATCAACGGAAACATCAAAGAAATAACTAAACCTCGGCAAATCTAAAAATAACAAGGTCTATCGGCCCATTTTATTTGACGTAAATCTGTAGCAAAAGTACCATTTGTGGAAAGCGAGTTACGTACAGAAAAGGATTTCATGTGTTCTTGTTACGAAGATTTTCGGCGAGTAAGCCGCTTTGCGTTCAGATTAAGATGGAATATGTGAATATATAATACGAGCGTAATACGTCAGCGGTTTCTGAAACCGGGCAAACCTAAAAATGTTCCTATGAAATTATACGCCTATAATTACTAAGTTTGGAAGATATTTATTTGTCCTTTACACAGATTTAGGTACATGTTTTTTTTTATTGCCCTTGTAAACAGACGAGCACACGGCCCACCTGATGGTGAGTGGTTACGGTCGCCCATGGACTATAGCAATGCCAGGGGCAGAGCCAAGCCGCTGCCTACCGCTTAATACTCTTCACAAGCCTCGTTTGAAGAAGGACATGTCATAGCGCTCGGGAAACACCGTGGAGGGGAGCTCATTCCATAGCCGGATGGTACGTGGCAAAAACATGTCTTGTACATGGTACATGTCTTGGCGATTAAGTTCTGTCTGGCTACTGATCAGAATACATGGCTATTCGACTTCGGCTTCCTCAATTGATTGTTTTCATGTGACTGTCCATAGTAGTCGTACGATGAATTATTTAATATTCAAAACGTGCGACCGCGTATCGAAAGGTATAGCGTGGGTAGGCCTCTTATAAGGTAGACTTACGACCTGTTGAAGTTTTTGGGGATCCGTTGGATATGCAGCGCAGGACTGGTCATTGTAATGAGGCTTTTTACTGATGGCAGGACCTCTTGTGAGTCCGCACGGGTAGGTACCACCGCCCTGCCGATTTCTGCCGTGAAGCAGTAATGCGATTCGACTTGAAGGGCGGGGCAGTCGTTCTAACTATACTACTACTATTTACGTTGTAGATGTATATAGGCTCCAGTAACCACTTAACACCAGGTGGGCTGTGAGCTCGTCCATCCATCTAAGCAATAAAAAAGGCTTGGGAGAAGCCTATACCCAGCAGCAGACGTCTATGGGCAGGGCAAAAAATTTATTTGAAAAAAAGTAGTTCTCGATTTTTTCTGATTTTTCAGGATTATTCTAATGGTGAATTGGCCAATCCCAAAAGGATCTAAAATTACTATTTCCTAACTAATTATTTTACTAGTGCATGTACTGGCTATTCTTTAACCTATATATTCGGTCGTAAATAAATTTTAATATACATACAATCAAAATCATATCATAACCACAAATTAATTGATCCTGTATCTAACTTATCACAGCTCGGACATAAATTTAAGCGCACATTCTCGATCTACAGTTTTCATTCGATAGTAATAGTTTTTTTTGTGTGAAACTAAATCTCTTTCGATCAACAGTAACTGCTGAAAATCTGCATTAAACTAATAAGGTTGTCATTTTACGGTCATGTTTAACGAAGCATCTACATCACGCGAAGTAAAGTGGGCGATCCAAAGGCTCCGACGACGTACTCACTGTTGCCACAGTGTAAAGAAACAACAGTAGGTGTACCTCTGCTTATTATCATAGCATCTTAACTTTGCAAATGGCTAGTGAAGGCCATATTCTGCTTGATTCCCACCTCTAAATTTATCAACGGTATGGCGTATTAAACTGTTTTATCTATTTGAGAACTCTTCCTCAAAGAGTAGGACAGTCTTTAGGTACCATACAATGAGCCCTGACTAAAATTTTAAGTTGATGTTGGTGTTCATATTCTGATGACTTTTTTTTTTATTGCTTAGATGAGTAGACGAGCTCACAGCCCACCTGGTATTAAGTGGTTACTGGAGCCCATACATCTACAACGTAAATGCGCCACCCACCTTGAGATATAAGTTCTAAGGTCTCAGTATTACATCAGCTGCCCCGCCCTTCAAGCCGAAACGCATTACTGCTTCACGGCAGAAATCGGTAGGGCGGTGGTACCTACCCGTGCGGACTCACAAGAGGTCCTTCCACCAGTAATTACGCAAATTATAATTTTGTGGGTTTGATTTTTATTACACGATGTTATTCCTTCACCGTGGAAGTCAATCGTGAACATTTGTTACCGTACCGCGATTTCTTTCAACTGTCTTCCTGCGGTTAAAAGAACGAAGCTTTTTCGAGTATAGTTTAATCAGCAGAAACACGCGATCCGAAAGCACGCTCCGTTGTGCCTTGTAATTATATGAATTGACGTTGTTAGTAATTTGATAAGAATAGATTAGGTTGCTTTAATAGCGATCATGGCTTATTTAATGTTCTTTGATAACAGTATTCGCAGTTATTGTATTGTTTACACTACACTTAAGCTGTTTGGTACCTACTGTAAGAGCTCAATCACTCATTAGTGGTGATGGTCTTTGTCAAATTTGTCAAATGATTCTTGTCCACCTGATGGTTGTCTGGAAGAGATCATCTTAGCGATAGTACCGCCAAATGTACTTTTTTGTATAAAGAATACTCTCTCTCTCTCTCTCTCTCTCTCTCCATCTCTCGTCTCTTTTTGCACAAGTCCTAAATTTTTTGCCTTTGTATACATATAAAGGTCCACCTGATGTTGGAATGCTGGTGACTGACTCGATGTTGCAGTAGTTAGCACTCCTGACTATTGCCGCAAAGGTCGATAGTTCGACGTCATATCAAGATAATATTCCTGCGACGAACAGCTTTGTTTGCACTTTGTTTGAGTGTTTATTATCTCTATATAGTACATAACTAGCGGTTCGCTCCGGCTCCGCTTGGGTCTTTAATAAAATTTTCTACGATATTTGACGTTGTTTTATTTTTTTAAATAAAAGAACTCTTATTGCGGCATAGCTATAATAGTTAGACATATGCTATGTAATCATAATGTGTTCTACAAAGTCATAGTACATTATTTTATTCTATCGTCAATAGTTTTCGCAGGGCACGCGATGTAAAGAATATGTTAGGTGATTTTTTTACACCTTGGGTTACATTATTGGAGTTTTAGTGAGGATCCCTATTTTTTTTTCAAAAAAGATTATACCCTATGTCACTCAGGAATAGTGTAGCTTCCAAACAGTGAAAGAATTTTTCAAATCGGTTCAGTAGTTTTGGAGCCTATTCAATACATATAAACAAACAAATTTTTCCTCTTTATAATATTAATATAGACAAATAACTGATTTTGGAACCATAAACAAATCCAAGATCTCCGGTAGTGATGGCTGAGCGGCCTTCTGCTATATGGATTCAATTGGAAGTAGCTGGTATTTGTAGGCCCCGGTCCTATTTGGGAACAGTACAACACAGTACAGACAGTAAAGTACGTAGTCTTGTCATTTTAGAAGCTAATTTAATTTTACCTTCTAAATTACTCCGAAACTGAAAATCAGGTTTCAGGCGAACTCCTTGGAATTGCGGCGTCATAGCAAAGAGGTCCTTCTTTGCAGTGACAGTTTCCAAATCTGTCTTCAAATCCTCCTCCTTGCGTCGTATTCCTCATTGCTGACGGTCGCGGCCACCCTTTTGTATTACCTTCGCATGCACGATCTTTCTCCATCCATTCTTGTCCCTGGCGGTGTAGAGGAAATCCGATTATGGAACGATAAAAGGTTTTAGTTAGTTTTAACTCCAATGTGGCGAAAGGCACTTCGTATTATCACATACTACCAAATAGAATACCACCATGTTTTGTATGGTTACCATACTATGGTATATGTATCACTAAAATACCTGAATCTAATTTTACGTATCAATGTTAAGACGTGGATACAATAAAGCGAGCTTAGACGCGCTATTAATCTCCGAAGCGAGGTTCAAGATCTATTGACAAGTATCAGACCCGGAGCTACGGCACCCCCTTGATTTAATATGCACATACGATTATACAATGGAGGGATGTTAGACAAATTGATTTTACGATGCAATTAAATCGTCGGATAAATTTAATGTTGACTTGGGAATTGATTTGTTTTAAAATTCTTGCAAAATCCCTGTCTATTTTTCATTCATGGTTTAATTTCACACGTTCTTGTCTTAAACCTTCATGTCTTAACGTTCTCACAAAGTTCTTAGAACGGGTACAGTCACTAAAATGTTCACTAAATTTCATTCGTTCAATTCAAGCGTCAACAGTCAACAGTCAAACCACCTGAGGTCTGCGTCTCACATATATGGTAGAACGACTGTTTTAACTTTAAAAGCGAAAGTATTACGATCTCATTTAAGAAATAGGCAAGGATATTATGTTACCCTCCGATGTGGGCCCACGATGCGTCTTGCCACCAATAATTGGGAAAGTTCTATTTGTTGTAGATATGATTTTCATAGAAGAACACTCATTAAACACTTATTAGATTGGACATATCAGCAACTGCCTGCGTGATTAGAACGTCGGTATCACTCAACGCGAGTACAACATGCATCATATACTTTAGGCCACAATCAAAAACACTTCACGTCACGTACGATGACTATGATGAGGAGTTTTCTAGCAGATATGCTTGCGGCTCTTCCCTCCCTTACCAGACCTTACAAATACAACATTATGAATGTCAATTGAGGACGTAAGACACGAAAACAAATTTCCAGTTTCATTGAAATAAAGCCCAACCTACTTCAGGCCTGAAAGTCTGAACAGGAAATATTTCTAGTAATAATTTATAGATTTAATACTTAAATCAACGTATGGGCCAAACTATTCAACCCTGTAAAACAAGATCGAGATATGAAATCTATTGACATGGATATAGCTAAGGTGAAACCTTCCTTCAATATGCACATACGATTATAATTTAATAAGGCTCTGTTAGACTGGTCTGGTTTGTCTTGCGTTTTATTTTAGACTCATCGTGTCTGTTTGTGTAAGTTAAAATACCACACTCCAGTAATTCCTGAAACTTGTCAAATTTGAAGGTCAGAAAGTTGTTCGATCTGTTAAGGGTCTGAGGATGCTATTCGTTCGATTATTAGTATTGCGATCCTATTATACTTAATGGCAAAAGCACGTAGACCGTCACATTTGCACACTTGTATTTACTGCAGCTTTTCCAAGATACCATTCGTTATTGTATTTTAAAGCCCCAGAGTGTAGTATGGAGATACAGGTCCCCTCCTCACCGTGATCTAGAAACCTTAGAGATTTAAAACTCGAAATAATTTAGTCAGAAGGACTTCATGACTTGGTAATCTTCTGGAACTGTTTGAAGAAGTAGCTTAATGATCGTCTAAATCCTAAAAAGCTGCTTTGTTGGCCATTGCAAAATGAGTGTAAATTTTTTTGCCAGAGCTGTTACCACTAATTCAGTTATTAAACTGTATCGAAAAATCATAGTAAGTTGCTCCAAATGAATACCCTATATACGTTTTAGCGTGTATTGTGCAAACGCCTTTGTGAAGACTCTTAGTCGGCAAAGTGTCTGATATAACACAAGAGACTCAAAGATTATAGAGCGTCTCGGTTCGTAGTCGATTCCATCAATCGGATTTGACTTGAATAGAAACCTAATTTACCCTATCGATATTTGTTTGTTTTTTGGATATTTGAATGTCAAAACAGAATCAGAGTTGCTTATTTTGTCATGGAGTAGACAGTTTTAATAGAATTTTAATTAGAATATTAATGAAGCTATTTTTTGTCACCTTATAGATTTTACGTGTTTCCAAATTCTAATTTTGCAATGATAATGAAACTATATTAAGTTTAGATGCTGAAATATTTTAATTCTAAATGAGTCAATGAATTCATTTCCACAGGTCTAAGCAATAAAAAACCTTTCTTTGGGCATTTAGACTCACGATTTGTAAGTCAACATAGAAATTTGTAGGCTGATTTGCGTAGCTGATTCTTCTGATATACAGTAATATAACAGTAACGGTAACGGTAACGATAACTGTAACTGTAACTGTAACTGTAACGGTAACGGTAACTGTAATAGTAATTTAAAACGCTTAGACTATAGTCAGTATATAAGTTAATCATTTAGTAACACCTGATAAACATAATCCTATAATTTTACTTCGCAGAATGATCAACGACTTCCAATGGGCATGGTAAATTAAATAGCCGCATACATCTACGGCCCTGTTGATTCGTATATAAATGACCATCATCAGTTTCATTTTTGTATTTATACCTTAGTAATCAATGACATCACACTTACCTAACATGACGTTGTCATCATCATCATCAGCCTACAAAAATTCTCTACTGGGCATAACCATTATCCAAAATAGCCAATGCTATGTTGCTCACACCCAGTGGATTCTGGCAATCTTCGAGAGATCGGTGACCTTGTGAAGATATATTTGCGCTATGTCTTTTGGTGCCTAATCATCGATGGAGAACTTTTTCGCCTGCATACTACCACTTCAACTTCGCAATCCTTTGTGTTATGAATGTGTTATATCCTTTGTGTTAGTTCTCCAGCGAATCTCCTCATTCTTGATTTGATGACTTATCGTCACAATTATAATAAGATAAACTAAAATTATTTTTTATAATATCTTCTGAACAAATTGGAAAAACCTGAGAATTCTTTACGAAATTGAACGAGCAAACGAATGCTTACAAATAGTCTCATTGTCATATAGAATGGCGGCGATAGAAGATTGACTACATCTTGAAAAGGTTTAATAAAAAGATAATAATTTGTTTGTAAAATTCTATTCAAAGGTCTTTGTTATCTACGAGCAACCTTGATTACTCTTTGTACGACTACGATGACGTAAAATAATTATATAAAGTTTCAACTTAAAAACATAAAACACTCGGACACAACACAGTACTCAAACAATCATATTATTACCTTTATGACGGATTGGGGCTGGGGTGCCATCAGAGAGATCCGCCTCGTTCGCCCGCTCGAGCTGGACTGTTTTGAACGTTTTTTCCCCTACATATGCTGATAGCCTTGAGAGGTTATTTCAGCTTCTCCTAGACGTGTAGATGAGCTCACGGGGCTCAAACCGGAAGTGTTGCTAACACTAGCTCTAGCAAGAGCAGTGCTTCGTAGAATCTACCGCCGGATTGGTGTTTTATGCGAAAATAGTCACTCATATTTATAGTAGAAAGTGGGGGTAGCTTAGTCATGAATTCTCTTGAATACAGTCTTAAATAGTTGTTGACATGCATAACATTAATTGAACAGTTAACTTTAACTATTTTAGTTTAAATAGTGATGGGGCGCCGACATACAAATATTCGACCCTAAAATAGAATAATGGATCATGGCCGCAATTATAATTGTGTAATTACCGCCAATTTAAATGAAATATAAACAAAGGTTTGCTGAAATTACTAACGTGTTACTTATCGCGCGGTTATGGTATTATGCTAAATACCATTATTATGTGCCAAAAGCAAAGTTACTTCAGGTAAATCGTATGCAGAAAACACGAACGGAGTTCATTTTCATATATTAGAAGATTTTGTTACATTCTAAGTTATACTTTTCCATTATCAACCGTAGATGTGGTTTAGGCAACTTTGTAGTAGTTTCGCAATAGTTCCGTCGCTCTTGCGGCCCCTTTTATAAATAGCGTCAAACTTGATAGAAAATGGCTTATCTCTTTGTAGTCTCAAAACTTCGAGTGAGTTTCATACCTCTAATATTCGCCTTGGGGAATAGTTGTGCACTTTCAATACAGCTTTCGAGTGAGAATATCGCGCAAATAAAATATTGGTTTAATTTTATTTGTGACTAGCGACCCGCCCTTGCTTCGCTTCGGAAACATTAAAACACACATGAAACCAAAAAAAATTTATAAAAAATAAATAAAAAAAAGTAGCCTATGTTCATCAGGGACAATGTCGGCATCTAATGGAAAAATAATTTTTCAAATCGGTCCAGTAGTTTCGGAGCCTATTCGAAACAAACAAACAAACAAATCTTTCCTCTTTATAATATTAGTATAGATATAGACTAGCTGTACCTGCCTGCGAATTCGACCGTTCGAATTAAGCTCTTAGTTCTCTATCGAATGCCTGTGTTAGCTTGGCTAGCTTACTAAAACTTCACAACTTTATGTTAAATAATAAATATCTATCCAGTATTTTTTGAGCGATGCTCACAGAGCGCTGTCTCGGTCTTTTTATTTACACAGATGATAAATAATTTGTAGCTGAGTGTGCATTCTATTTAAGAATTCTTTACTATTTTTTTTTTTTTCGTAATTTTTAGTGGAGACCAAATTACATAAATCAATTCTAGCGGTGTTTAAAATGAAAATTCTGGAATGTTTCTTTTTCTTCTTCTATTTCAATCATTCATAAAATATTCGGAATAGATTCCTAAAGTTAAGTTTTTGTTTGTGTTAACTAATTGTGGTATTATTATCTTTTTGGCATTTGCAAACCTAAATTTTTATGTAAATGTTGTAATGTGTAAATAGAAGAACTAATGCAGTAAAAAACAGCATAGAAGATACAGAAAAGGTTCCTTCCTAGAAATATAACCCAAGGAGAATTGATTTTAGGCAGGCGATCGGTCGTAACACTTATGTGATAAAACGACATGCTGAGCCGAACCCACCTAATGTGAAGAAGAAAGAGAAAGAGAAAGAGAAACATGAGCCAAAGCTCAACACACGTATAGGTAAGTTCAAAATTCGAAAGCTAATCCAGCACTATAGAAACCAAACAACAGTATTGGCAAATTTTGAATTCCACGTGGCAGTCTCTGGTTCATATGGGCATTTGCCTGCATCTTTATTCCAAAACATACCCCAGACTCTAAGGTAGCTTTCTGAGCAAGTTCAGAATGCATCCATTTTGGACCCATTGGTTTTAGAACTTTTAAGCAAATAAGCGAGAATATTTAACAATTTATTTCATCGAAAGCGGCATATTACGTTTGAATTGCATATCTATTAGTATAGACTAACAAAAGGTCAGCAGAGCAATTTATTTTTTTACTAAGTCCAATAAAGCCTTTATGTAAGCTGACCCGCTCGATTTATCCGCATCACACAACGTATATTTTGGAAGCTAATGCATTTACAGTCTCGTGAATACGCAATGCCGAACCTCGAACCCGTAGTCCATTTTACACGTTTAATAATTGAGAGAACAGAGCCGATCAAACGTCAGGTTGTGTATTGCTGAAATTTTCATGAAACTATGACTTTTGGCTTTGTGTTTAAAGTTGACTATGAATTTTTGAACATTCAGCGTTCACACAGGCTCCCGAAAACCTTTTTAAATTTAATTTTATGCCCTAGATGTTTTTACTTATATTTTTATTATAATATTTGTCACAATTTCACAAAAGTTTTCTGCATTGCAACTTAAAGCATAAATCGTGGTGTAGAACAGATATCTATTTACTCCCGGTAAAATCGAAGAGTATTTTTATTATTGGTTAAATCTTGAGACCAGAAATCAAAATCGCAATTATGGTGTATCGCGGCTTGCCCACCTTTCAAGCCGGAAATTATGATCGCATCAATAATAGGTTAACTGAAAAGAAAGTCCATAACAAGTGTTCTGTCGATTGCTGAATACCTACGTTTTAAAATACAGTAACATTTAATCAGTGTAGTCTATTGACCATCTACATTACTTAAAGAAGATTACATCAGTGCATTCTTCCTTAACAATGTTTTACAACAAAACTTCTTTCTTCTTTGATTTTAAGCTCATCATCACAAAAACAAAGCGATACAGCAATAGAAAGCGTCAAAGCGATCGTAACAATTTCTACGGGCAATTCACTCGAACAACTCACAGAGACGAAAACAAACAAAGTTAATTACAAAAGTCGGCACATTACAAACAAACACGTTGACAAATTAAAACAATTATACATCCGTACTTACAGCTTTATCTGTCAAAAACGCCTTTTTAACCTCTCATAATAAAGTTAGCCGTATGGGGAGAGGGGGAAGTGGGGTAGCACGTAAGTTTTTGTGTTCAAACAAAACATTTCGTATTTTAATGAAGGTGAGACGAGCGGGACAATTAAAAGTTTTACATAATTCAGTTGTGTGTCTGCCTGTAGGGTTGGGGAGGGGGGAAATTTCGCCCATCTGATCGGCGTATTTCGTGTTGCCGTTTTTCGCGGGTGCTCAAATGTAATTTTTATATATGTTTTATTTATAACTAGCGACCCGCCCTCGCTTCGTTTCGGAAACTGTAATTTATTATTGATTTCTCCACTATTTAATGGATGTTATTATACATATAAACCTTCCTCTTCAATAACTCTATCTATTAAAAAAAAACGCATCAAAATCCGTTGCGTAACTATAAAGATTTTAGCATACATAGGGATATAGGGACAGAGAAAGCCACTTTGTTTTATACTATGTAGTGATTTAATTGTTGATAAATTTTCCAATGAAGTTCTGGTGGATTGAAACTTTATTTTTTTGGCCTCATTAGGCAAGTGCACCATCAAGGTCTTCCTGCTATCCTATTTTTCGATACTTTAACATCTCGATCGAGTTAATCCACTGCAAAACTGGTAAATGTTGTCTTTTAGTCCGCTTGATTATAAAAGAAGCATGAGACTTAAATTGCAGTTTAAATCATTGCATGTCGATGCATTATTACATGACAGTCCAGTGCACTGAGTTTCTCGCCGGATCTTCTCGGTGGGTCGCGTTTCCGATCCGATGGTAGATTCTGCGAAGCACTGCTCTTGCCAGGGTCAGTTTTAGCAACTCTCCAGTTTGAGCCCCGTGAGCTCACCTACAAACGTTAGGGTGAAGCTGAAATAGCCTTTCAAGGCTATCAGCATAGGTAGGAGGAAAAAAATATATGACATAGTAATCTTTAAAATGGTGTGAGACCGGTAACCCCTCCGTACGCAGCTCCGTAAGTATCCTTAAAATAAGTATCTTTAAAATTTTACGTAAATTATTATTACCTATATATTTCTATTCTCAAGTCCAATAAAAATATAAATTTGCTTGGAATCTTTATTGTGCTCATCTAAACAAACAAAATAATACCAATCAAACTTGTGGGTATCGGAGCTAATAAATAATTCGCAAAACATTGACAATACAGCCCAATTTACTTTACATATACACATCTGGCCCCGGCTTGATTACGAAGGCTTTTTGAAAATTTAATTTGAATTTCAAGGGAAGTTTGCGCACTGGAACTTTGCTCTTGGTATTTTAGAAATTGAGAAATTGGATGCGGTTTCGTTGGAAGTATTTTTGTGAGCGATCTCGCTTTTTGTTCATGCCGTAGGGCTTAGAAGGGGCACGGCGATTAAATCAGTAATATTGGATGTAGGTTGCTAAAAACAATGTCCAATCTTGAGGTCATGCAGTATGTAATATCAGTTATTTTTATTACAATTGAAGGCAGACGTGCGTGCGGTCCATTTAAGTCCAGATAAGATCAACCAACGGCACGGAAACTGGACCCCTTAGAAGATACGACAAGGACAATGACCGGTGCTTGAAGAGCCTAAAAGCAGAGAGTGTGTGGATCGAGATTGGATCCGGGGAATCCGACGAGATAAGCTTCGGGCGACGGTGGCTTTGCTTTACCCCATTGCCTGAATCGGATATGTAATTAGCCGCGGCCGAGTCCTACAACCAAGTTGAAGCATGGCCTGAGTACTCACCGCAAGCCTTTGAACAAGACCATGTCACAGCACTCGAGAAACACCGTAGAAAGAACCTTAGTTCAAATAAATATCGCTGAACGCAGTGTTATGAAAGTAAAGTCTAAATAACAGTATCGTTCTCATCGGAACGTATGGTACAAAAACCAGAGAGAACAAAAGTCCCTCCGTAGACCCAGAGGTTCCAAAACATTCACGAGAGCGAGATTATCGACTATTAGGAGGGTAAGGGAGGTGAGTAAGGGAGGAGGTAAGAGTCGGGAATTTAGGTTTAGTAGCATATGTCCTACATCCTTGGGCCCACGGTCTGTTCCCAACATCTGCGGAGCATCAAGTCACACATACTCAGCGTTCCCCTTGGGCACGGATACCTTGGATTAACAACAGGTTACGTGGTATTAATCATTTAGTCCATCTACCTTCAAACGCTCACTTCAGATAATTTATATTTTAATTATTCAATCAAATTTACTTACTATTTTTATTACATTTCCTTTCTATTGTGTATCCTTTTTAGCATCCATTGCAAATATTTAAAACATTCTTAATAGACTTTAATTGTAATAACCTATTTCTAATAAACAGACTATAATAACAGCTTTAACAGAATAACGATTAGAAAACATTAAAATTTTATTTTCATCGTCATTACGTTTAAATTGAAAGAAATCTAAAACGGCGTACGTACATTTGGCTTGTAACTGAAATTGAAGCTTTTAAACGTGTTCTAAGGTTCATTTTCGTACTTTCAGCAACACACGTTTAACCTTGTAGATGTAAAGTCGAGGATTAAGTTTAGCAGCTGTCGTTTCTCATATCCAACATGACAAGTAATTATTTTCGGGTTGAAAAAATAGTCGTTCGATTAAAAGTGACTTCCGGCTTATCCTCATTAAGAAAATACTTACAAAAAAGACATTCATATTACAGTGCATACGTGATTTAAGCACGTTCATTATTGATCGAAACATCATAATATATTCTCTTATCAATCAGTACTGTCGTCAAGACGTCCTCTGATCCAACTTGGAAAAGAACATCCTAATTTTCTCTCCAGTAATCAGCGCTCTAAATCTATATCTATACTAATATTATAAAGAGGAAAGATTTGTTTGTTTGTTTGTTTCGAATAGGCTCCGAAACTACTGGACCGATTTGAAAAATTCTTTTTCCATTAGAAGCCGACATTGTTCCTGATGAACATAGGCTACTTTTTTAATATTTGTTTTAAATTTTTTTTTTGTTTTGTTTGTGTTTTAATGTTTCCGAAGCGAAGCGAGGGCGGGTCGCTAGTAATAAAATAAAAAAACTATACATAAAAAGTTAAAAGTCGTGTCGCTTACCGTGAGATATGAGGATGGCTTTTTCACGCATCTCAGTACAACATAGAGAGAGAGAGAGAGAGAGAGAGAGAGCCTTGGCTCTGCCCCTGGCATTGCTGAAGTCCATGGGCGACGGTAACCACTCACCATCAGGTGGGCCGTATGCTCGTCTGCCTACAAGGGCAATAAAAAAAAAGAGAGAGAGAGAATACACTTTATTGCACACCAAAACACAATGTACGTTCAAAAAACAGTCAAATTAGATAGGCAGATACATTTGTACAATAGGCGGTCTTATCGCTAAAAGCAATCTCTTCCAGACAACCTTTGGTTGACTGGTAGAGAATGCCTCTGGCATTAAGTCTGCCATTGTACCTTTGTGCATAAAGTTGAACAAATAAATAAATTAACGGTAGGCGGCGGACTGGCTCTGCCTCTGGCATTCCTGAAGTCCCTGGGCGACGGTAACCACTTGCCGTACGATAGGCCGTATGCTCATCAGTCTACAAAGGCAATAAATAAAAAATTAAAATTAGGGAAAAGCATGGGCCATTTAAAAAGTTCATGTACCAGAAAAACTAACACTGCGTCTTTTCGCATTAAAAGTGTGCAATTTCCAAAAAATTTCGAAATTGAGTTAATATGCGTAAACATTTGGTATCAACAGTATTTTCCTTATTTTGCTTTTTTTTGTTTACCTACATTTTGACTACTATAACAAAATTAATACATAATTTTATTCTTACTTTAAAAGACAGATAATGCAACTGGTAAAAAATAAAAAAGGGTGCGTGTACTTATGTACGCGCGTAAGAAGTTATACTTTATTTTTATTAAATTTATTTCTTTTTTTTAATTAAATTTTAATCAATTTGAAAAAAAATCGATTAAACAACATCCTCAAACACGCATATTGGACATCCCTTTTCTTGACATCGTATAAATTCGGTAATTCTCGGTACGGTTCGGAAAGTTCACCTGCGGCTATATTCAGACTCGCCAAGTTACGTCGGTCGTATTGTAATGAGCGATTTAGTGGGCAACTTCATTCTGTTAATTTTGTGTCACGGTGCGCGCGCATCGTAAAATTTCACTCTCATCAATTTTTCATAACGCGCCTAAAGAAGTATAGCTTCAATAAATGTTGCAAAGATGATTAATATTAAAAATATCACATGTTAAACCTTTAAAACACTCTCCTGTAAAATTAGTAAGTTTTGAGATTATACAGTTTTAATGCGAGAAGACGCACTGTAGTTTTAATAGTCTGGAGTTGAACTCCAAAATCACGTGAGCACGTAAACCCTTTGCCGTTTCATTTTTGAACTACAAAAACAAGGCGCTCGCTAATTAATCGCGCAGTTACAATACAGAGGGCGAATTGTTTGTGACGGGAACATGGATTTGGTGTGGCGCAGTCCGTGTGTGTGCTGTAAACTCCGTCTGTTTGAATACGGGCATGCGTGCATGTGTGTTCGAATTTCGAAACACAATAGCCGATAGTCCGGAATGCGAGAGTGGCTTTTGATTATTTCTGAGCCGAAAATTTCCCTTGATTTGAAATTCGATGAAACAAAAAAGTGACTTTCTTCTTCTGTCTTAACTTATCCCACTAGGTGGGTCAGCACAGCGAATTTTTCTATTCTATTCTCTTCTATCAGCAGTCACCTCAACACTCACTCCTCTCTCTCTCATATCGTCATTCACACACTCAATCCATGTCTTCTTCGGTCGACCTCTTCCCCCTCTACCTTGCACTACCATTTCCATACATCTGCTAGTCACATCTCCAATCTACGCAGCATCACATGTCCATACCAAGCTAACCGTCCGTACTTTAATTTGTCAATCACTGGGGCTACTTTCCCACTTCCTTTGACAAAGTGACACTAAAGAGAGACAAACATGCATTTGTTAAATTACTATGTGTCCGAAAGAACCTATCATCGCCATGACACATCAGAAATACACGCATAGAAAATTATGTAAATCGTTTTGCTGAAGTTTACCTATGTTTTAATCATTACACTAACCAAACCTACCATACCCTATAAATTATTTTTATCACTGAACATAAACCAAAAAAAAACCAACCTTATTAAAATACGAATACCTTAAAACCTCGAAGATTTAATTTGAACGCAGTAACTTTATATTAAGCTCGCCTAATTCCATTTTCAGCTTGTTAAATAGAATTATTACGTAATTAAAGTTCCTTCACAATAATAAATAATAATTTATAGTAGTTCATTAGGTGAACTGATTTAGGTACAATTTCACGGGTCGTTAACCTTTGACGGCGCGAATTGGACGCGGCTAATCGAAGTCTTACATTGTGGTCGGCCGTTGTCTGAAATTGGTTTTTCGTTGAGAATCGAAACTACTTTTATTAGTATTCTTTATTGTAATTCTAGAGAAAGGTTTGGAATAGTCGTGTAAAGAGAAAAGCATAAAATAATAGTCATGTATGAAAATTTTCATGTCGAATTGTTTGTTTCAAACTATGAAGAGTATTCTGGACACATCTAGTTGTTTGGTGAATCATAAAAAATCTGATTATGCTAATAATAATCATTATTATTTATTTATTGTTAGCATAGTATTTAAGTACTAGTCTAAAACTTCAAAAATTTCGCCATAAATTTAACCGAATTTCATAAATACTTAAAAGTGACAATATGTGAGCTTCTTCCGTGCGTCGTGTTCCTTAGTGCTGAGGGTCGTGACCTTTACGCACTTTTGTAAGGACTACGAGCACTTTTTTTAGGACTATGCTCCTCCATTCGTGTGAGCTTATTGGTAGTAGGAACTCTTATGAGTTTGCACGGGTAGGTACCACATATTTCTGCAATGAAGCAGTAATGCGTTTCGGTTTTAAGGGTGGGGCAGCCGTTGTAACTAAACTGAGATCTTAGAATTTACGTCTCAAGCTGGGTGGCGCATTTTCGTTGTAGATGTCTATGGGCTCCAGTAACTACTTAACACCAGGTGGGTTGTGAGCTGGTCCAACCGCCTAAGCAATAAAAAAAAATTACAATTAACAAAAGTATAATAATTAAATTAATGTGTTAATGCAATAATATAACCTCTGTGTGTAACGAGTGGGTGTGTGGATGTTATAAAAAATATTAAAAGTTAATATAATTTAATAAAAATTTTCGTGTCCTTATCATTCAAATTATGGATCTCAACCTCATTTGCACCCCAAAAGGTCTGAATTCCTGAAAACGATAATTAGATAACTCGGGATTGATTTCAATTCGCCTTCTTTGAACGCAAAAGTGTCAAGTCCGTTTCACGTTTAGAGACGGCTATTCACGCAATATGCCTTTAACGTAGAGAGCGTGGAAATATCCAAAAAATACACATTGTTCATTTGTTGAATAATCCAATAAATCTCTTTAATGGAACCTCTGTTTTAATGGATGTCGAAAAGGCTTAATCCGATAGGATACGAAAAGTATTGGAATCGAAAATAAGATAATGTGGAATCAGTCTTCTTTTCACGGCGAGATTATGATGAATAGCGGCAGATAATGTAAGTGTTTTGAAAAAGGAATATGATTTACTCGAAAGATAACCTTTAGATAAGATGCTTTGTAGAAAAAAAACAACAATAGGCTATACGAGCTCAAACAACTCTATTTTAGATCTGTTTTTAAGAATTAAAAAAAAGGTTTTTTTTTATGTCACCGTTGAGAAAACTTTTTTTTAATATCTTAATTATAATTTTTTATCTGAGAGCTTTGATTGAATCTCTTGTCTTTGCTTTAATAAATCCGGATGATTTGTGTCAGAAAAATATAGTGTAAAAACGATAAGGATTTAGCAGGCGAACATGCAGCCTACTTAATATTGAATGGCACAATAGCTTTAGACTTTTAGCTAAAATCTAATCTTTCTTTTAGTTTTGTGGTAGTACTTCTTGTAAGTCTGCACCGATAGGTACCACCACCCCGCCTATTTCTGCCGTGAAGCAGCAATGCGTTTCGGTTTGAAGAGCGGGGCAGCCGTAGTAACTATACTGAGATCTTAGAACTTATATCTCAAGGTGGGTGGCGCATTTACGATGTAGATGTCTATGGGCTCCGGTAACCACTTAAAACCAGGTGGGCTATGAGCTCGTCCATCCATCTAAGCAATAAAAAAAGCTGAAATGATTTCAAAGGAAATAAATGTAAATCAAAAACAAATAATGACAGTTAATTAATTTAATTATTTCCTGTTGTTCTTGTTCAAAGTTGTCTATATCCATCCAGCTTTTGATCTTAGGCGGTTGAAGAATTACCACTTAAGAAATATTACCACCAACCGCCTTTTCTGTTAAAACTGTAAATACAAGGCGCCTAATTGCAACTCTATTATCATTGTAGAGTTGCGAGAACTCATATTTCAAAGGGCCGTTCCGACATGCTAATTGGCAATCTAGAAAATAATTTTCTCCGTCAGATAACTGACACTTTATTAGCAATTCTCGTACGAATAAACTAGGTGTTTTACGTTTACGAAACAAGGCCTTCCAGAATTAGAAAATTTGTAGAGAATTATAGTTTTCACTAGCGACCCGCCCTCGCTTCGCTTCGGAAACATTAAAACACACATGAAACCAAAAAAAAAAAAAAATTAAAAAAAGTAGCCTATGTTCATCAGGGACAATCTCGGCTTCTAATGGAAAAAATATTTTTCAAATCGGTCCAGTAGTTTCGGAGCCTATTCGAAACAAACAATTTTTTTTTTTTTTTTTTTTTCCTTTTTTCCCTACCTATGCTGATAGCCTTGAGAGGCTATTTCAGCTTCACCCTAACGTTAGTAGGTGAGCTCGCGGGGCTCAACCGGAGAGTTGCTAACACTGACCCTAGCAAGAGCAGTGCTTCGCAGAATCTACCACCGGATCGGAAACGCGACCCACTGAGAAGATCCGGCGAGAAACTCAGTGGGCTGTGTCTATGGGTTAGTTCGCTCGTCGAGCCCTTCGTCGCAAGCGACGGGTTCGACGAGGACGGTGACCGGTGCTTGTGGTGCCTAAAAGCACCGTTAATGGATCAGGAGGATCCGTAATGACGTGCTTTGGGCGACGTCGACGGTTTACCATTCGGTCTACTGGGTCCGGTATGTAATTTCCAGCGGCTACGATGAGAGGGTTCTCATGTCGTGCCGCCTTCTCGAAATGGCGCAGCGATGCCGACTGTAGATACTTACTAAAAGAGTCGAGCTCCAGGTCGTCGTGGAGATCCACATTCCTAAGGAACCAAGGCGCTCCGACGGCTATCCTGCAGAATCGTGATTGAATAACCTGAAGGGATTTCAAGTGGCTGCGGGCTGCGTGAGCGAACACTACGCTTGCATACGTCATGACGGGGCGTATACAAGTTTTGTAGAGAGTTACCTTATTACGGAGGGACAGTTTGCTTCGACTACAAAGCATTGGATAGAGTCGTCCTAGAATAAACGCGGCGCGGTCGCGTACCGTTTTTATATGGGGACGGAATGTCATCCCTCTGTCGAGGGTGACGCCTAGATATTTGACCTTCGTGACCCACGGTATGGGCTGGCCAAAGAGAGTGATGGGACTAACGACGGAGGTGTTTGCGCGCCTACTACGGAGTGGGATGCTCGAAGTGATGTTCGGAGGGCGACCCCTTTTGAAGAGCACCGCTGCGCTTTTCGTGGGGTTGATGTCTATTCGCCACTTCCGGAACCACTGTCCCATGGTGGCTACTGCGATTTGGAGTCGCCGATGAAGCAGCGACATCTTCCTACACGAGTAGTAGATAGCCGTGTCATCGGCGAAGAGCGCTAGATGGGTCTCCGGAGACCGGGGTATATCATTGATATACAAACTAAATAATAACGGGGAGAGCGCGGAGCCTTGCGGGACTCCGGCGGTCAGTTGACGGGTACGAGAACGAGTTCCCTCTACTCGATATCGAAACGAACGGTTCGACAAGAAGTCTCGTATGATGAGCACGAGTCTGTCTGGCACTCCCATGTTGTACAGTTTATAAATTAAACCGTTGTGCCAGACTTTGTCGAACGCCTTCGCGATGTCGAAGAAGAGGGCGCCGGTCGGGATTTGTTTACGCCTATTTAGTCCTATCAGAATGTGCTCCGTGAGGCGGTGCACTTGTTGTACGCACGAGTGTTTAGAGCGGAATCCGAACTGTTCGTCTATGAGAATTTTGTTCGCGGTAACAAAATCCCAGAGGCGTTTCCTAAGGAGCCGTTCGTAAATTTTTCCTATCGTCGAGAGGAGACTAATCGGACGGTAACTAGAAGTTTCATTTGTCGGTTTGCCCGGCTTATGTATACCGATAACGTCCGCTTCTTTCCACACCGCGGGAAAGATGCAGTGCGTCATAGCGGCATTTAAAATTGTAGCCAACATTGCTATCAGTTGGACTGGCAAGAGTTTTAGCGCGCGGTTGTGGATGCCGTCGGAGCCGGGTGCCTTCCTAGGTTGGAGGTTGTGGATCGCGTCTCTAACTTCGTCAGTGGTAATGGGGGGTAACGCGTCCGAGGGCGGCAGGGAAGCTCTGCGCTCGACCTCCCTGTCGACTAACTCGGTGTGTTCGGGGTCCGCGTGTTGAGTGCTGGTGGTGCACTGCTCTTGCAGTGCATCGGCCAGCAGCTCAGCCTTGTCATCGTCATCGAATGCCGGTGGTTGGCCTGAAGGGCGTATGAGGGGAGGCATAGTAGCGGTAGTTTCGGATTTGAGAGTCCTAGCTAGTCGCCAGTATGCTTGGTGGGAGGGCGCGAGTTGTTCTAAATAAGTAAGCCAATTATCGTTACGCGCGTCGCTTAAGCGGGAGTGGACTTCGCGTTGTAGACGACGCATCTGAATCCGGTTTGAATGCGTGGGAAGACGATCGTAGGCCCGGATTGCCGCGTTCCTAACTCTTAAGAGATTCCTAAGATCGGGGGACAGTCTGATGCGGTGGAAGCTGTCCTCCACATCGACTTCTTTTGAAGATCTAATGATCGCGGAAGAGATGTGATCGGTAATGATGTTTATGGATTCGACGGTGTCCTCGGGGGATGGATTCGAATCCGGGCCGTAAGGGAGGATTGGCGGAGCGGCGTCGGCTAGGCACGTGCCCAGCTTATTCCAATCCACCATGGTCCTCGTAACAGTGACTGGGTTGTGAGGGCGACCGAGCTGCATAACGACAGGTCGGTGGTCTGAGTCGAGCTCTGACATTGCTTCGATGGAACGCAAGCGCAGAGTTACGTTCCTAAGCAATGCCAGGTCTATAGTGCTCGGACGGAGCGCGATGTTATACGGATAACATGTTGGAGTTGGGGGACCGACTATTTCAAAGGTGAGGTCGTCTATAAACGCGTCGAGACGCCTACCGTTGACGTTTGTATGATGGCAGTTCCACCTAGTGTGGTGGCAATTTAAATCGCCTGCCAGGATGACGGAGTCTCCCATGCCGAACAGTGACTCGATGTCACTGCTCAGGAGGGGCTTGTCCGGGGGGAGATAAACGGATGCGATGACGATCGGCTGGTGTCCCGTCAGCGAGATACGGCACACTGACGCCTCGATATGTAAGAGCGAGGGAGTATCGAGAGGGACAACGGGCAGGGCCCGTCTATAGTAAATGGCAGTCCCGCCTTTCGAGGCGGTGAGTCTGTCATTCCTAACCATGACGTACAAACAAACAAACAAATCTTTCCTCTTTATAATATTAGTATAGATTACAAAATGATTCTAGATTCTTGGGCTTTGTTGTTGAATTAAAACCTTTTTAGCAAATTCTATGAGCAGGAACCGTCGTAATTATAACTAGATGAAGACCGAGCTTTACTCGTTTTTTTTTTTATAACGCCATCTTGTTGTGTCTTTAAAGCTAGTATTATTATTCGCCAATAGATGTCGGGAAGAGTCATAAAGTTCATTATCGATAAAGTTGATTATTGAAAACACGAATAAAACAACATTTTCTGAAAATAAATCGTAGCTAAATCGATTTATCGGTCCCGAAATCCCCTGTATACAAAATTTTATGAAAATCGTTGAAGCCGTTTCCGAGATTCAGATTATATATGTCGATTTTAAATGATGAAATGTTGTTTTGATAAATATCACAAAATGAAGGGTAGACTCCGTAACGCCACAGTATAAAATGGCGGTACGTGGACAAAGTCGTGGCTCCGCCCCCACATCAAGACGGTACGCGATCGTGCCGCCTTCATTCTAGGACGTCTCTACCCGATGATATGTAGGCGAAGTAAAATGTCCCTTAGAAATAAGGTGACACTCTACAAAACTTGCATACGCCCCGTCATGACCTATGCAAGTGTAGTGTTCGCTCACGCGGCCCGCACTCACTTAAAGACATTCCAAATTATTCAATCCCGTTTTTGCAGGATAGCCGTCGGAGCCCCGTGGTTCGTCAGGAACGTCGACCTCCATGACGACCTGGACTTAGAGTCCACCAGTAAGTATATGCAGTCGGCGTCGATGCGCCACTTCGATAAAGCGGCACGACACGAGAACCCTCTCATCGTGGCCGCCGGTAACTACATTCCCGATCCTGCGGACAGAATGGAAAGCAGTCGACGTCGCCCAAAACACGTCATCTCGGATCCTCCCGATCCACTAACGGTGCTTCTAGGTACTTCAAGCACCGGTCACCGTTCTCGTCGAACCCGTCGCTTGCGACGAAGGGCTCGACGAGTAAATTAACTCTCAGACACAGCCCACTGAGTTTCTCGCCGGATCTTCTCAGTGGGTCGCGTTTCCGATCCGGTGGTAGATTCTGCGAAGCACGACTCTTGCTAGGGTTCGTGTTAGCAACGTCATCAGGTTTGAGCCCCGTGAGCTCACCTACAAAAGTTAGGGTTACGCTGATATAGCCTCTCAAGGCTCTCAGCTTAGGTAGGAAAAAAAAAAGAAAAAAGAGTCGTGGCATCGTGCTCATCGACCACTCGATCGCCCGGTCTTTGTTCGCCCGGCTTTTGTTAGCCCGGCCATTGTTCGCGCGGCCTGTGTTCGTGGTACATCTGCCGACTAAGTGCTCTTCCTGGAAGTTTTTATTTGTTTTGTTTCCTCTTGTTGTTTCTGTGTTCGTGGTACATCTGCCGACAAACTGTTTTCCTGGAAGTGTTTAATTGTTCTGTTTCTTTTTGTTATTTCCGTTTTGTTGTGTTTTTTCTTTGTCCTGTAGTAATCGTGCCGCATCGCCACCTGTGTTTAATAGAACCGCTCAGGTCCGAGAAGTTGGGGCCTCGCCGCAAGGCGAGTGTTTTCAAGACCCGGGGCCGCCCCACCTGGGCACTCAGCGATCATGGACGCTGTATTCGCGAAATTCCTCCGACTTCGCCACCCACAGCTCGCCTCAGTTTCTGGCCTTCAAGGCCGATCACACCGCGAGCCCTCTCGTGGACTCCGCTGAGCTCGCTGCTCCTGCGTCGCCTGTACCTGCGTGCAAAGCTTCTGCATCGAGTACCGCAGCCTCCGTCGTGCCTGCCGTTCCCGCGTCGCCTATACTGGCGAGTAAAACTGCTGCGTCGTCCGCCGTGGCCACCGTTCCAGCAGCGCGATCATCCGCAGCCTCCGTCGTGCCCTCCAAAACACCTGCTCGTAGGTCACCTGCACCCGCCTCCTCGTCCTCCGACTCTGACTCGGAGATGGAGGTCGACCTCGCTCCCGCCTCATCGACGGATGGATTCACCCTGGTACAAAAGGGTAAGAAGCGTGCCGCGGAGTCTCGAGCTCCCGCGGCCGCTAAAATTAGCAAAACCGCGAATGCGTCGCGCCCCCGCCCTCAGACTCCCGTTGCGCCTCCAGCCCGTGCCACTCCGTCGCCGCGTCCGGTGGCACAAAATAAAACCCAGACCCCTCCTCCGGTAATCCTCCAAGAGAAGGCAGCTTGGGATCGAGTTTCCCTGGCCCTTAAGGCCAAAAATATCAACTTCACGAATGCCCGTAACCTCGCGAACGGCATTCAAATTAAGGTTCGAACACCCGACGACCATAGGGCCCTCTCTTCTTACCTCCGTAAGGAGCGTATAAGTTTCCACACGTTTACGCTCCAGGAGGAGCGCGAACTCCGTGCCGTCATACGTGGCATCCCTAAAGAGTTGGATGCCGAGCTAGTCAAGGCCGACCTTCTCGAACAAGGCCTACCGGTTAACTCCGTACACCGCATGCACACAGGTCGCGGAAGGGAGCCATATAACATGGTTCTCGTCGCCCTCCAGCCTACCCCCGAGGGTAAGCAAATATTCAACATCCGAACGGTCTGTAGCCTTTCCGGAATCGCCGTCGAAACCCCACACAAGAAAGGCACACCTAGCCAGTGCCATAACTGCCAATTATACGGGCATTCTTCCCGTAACTGTCACGCGCGCCCCCGATGCGTCAAGTGTTTAGGAGATCACGCCACGGCCCTCTGCACTCACGATCAAAAAACCGCGACGGAACCGCCTAGCTGCGTCCTGTGTCGTACACAGGGTCACCCCGCAAATTACCGCGGATGCCCCCGAGCCCCGAAAATAAATCGCCGCGTCGCCCGCCAAAACCGCCTCCGAGCTTCCGGCCCAGACATCAAAGCCTCGGCACCCTCTGTGTCGCAGGCTAAGCCAGCGTTCGTTCCGGCGCCGGTGCCCAGTGTCTCGGCTTGGGCGAAACCGCTGCCGTACACGAACACGGTTACAACTCCCTCCTCCGCGATTCGTCCCGCCCCCGCAACTCGTCCCTCTCCCGCGACTTGCCCTCCGACCGCGTCCGACAATCTCGCTTTAGCGATCGACTTCTTTCAGTCGATCAACTTTGAGCGCGTTAACGCTTTGGGCGACGCCATTCGCGCTGCCTCCACTGCACAACACTTTATCGCCGTTGTGCAAGAATACGCCGACGTATACGCGTCATTAAATACGTACGTCCTCCCCTCACTCCGCCGGTAATCAATGGCGTATATAAGTAGAATAAAGCCCCTATCCGTAACGATAGGATTTTTTAACGCTTACGGTCTCGCAAATCAACGTGATCAGGTTTCTGACTTTTTGCGTGACCATCAAATTGATATCTTTTTAGTGCAGGAGACCCTACTTAAGCCCGCGCGCCGTGACCCTTTTTTTTTTTTTTTTTTTTCGGTTAGAGGGCCGAACCTCCTACGAGGTCCCCGCGCAAAAGGGGCGCGCGGGGTATGTGAGACTCTACGATCTGCATAGTGTTGTGAGCAGACCGCGGGCCCAAGGATTTTAGGGCCCACCCACTAAACGACTCCCCTGCACTCTTACACCCGACGTCCGATCCCCTCCGAGGTCAGAACCCGGATGAGGTAGGGGGGCTACCGCGGTCAACACTACAACCAGACGGCGCGGCTCACCCCAAGGACGCCCAGCCGACTGAGCCTTCGAGGCGAATCGAAGGCTCTGAAACGTCGGCCGTCTCGGTACGGCAGCCCGTCGGGCCGCCCGGACGGTGCCGCTGGTGTCCCGGAATACCCCGCTGGACCAGAACCAGCCTGCCGGGTCGGGACGCGATACACCGTCGACCGGTCGCTCTATTTACTCCACGGCAGCGCGCTAGAGTGCTGGTAGCGCGCCGCGCGGCCTCACCCCCTCAGGTCGCCCCTTGACCTTCACCGGGGGGAGGCCGCTACCTACAGGGGCCGGGACGTACGGGCGTATTCCCGCCTCCGGCCCCCGGCTCGACGGCGACGGATTGGTGCGGAAAGGGAAGAGCTCTCCCTCTCTCGCTCCGCCGCCTCCTTCTGCGAGATGGTGGACTCGCAGAAGTCGAGCATCGCCTTCCAGGACGCGTCGCTGCCGAGCATCGTAGCCACGACGCGCGGCAGCGAGAGGTCCTCTCCTATGACCGCGACGAGGGCGGCGCGTTGCTCGTCGAAACCAGAGCAACGCGCCAATGTATGTTCCGCTGTGTCTTCCTCGTCGCGGTCCGCGCAGTGGTGGCACTGCGCCGTCGGTTCCCTTCCGGCTATCTTGAAGAGGTACCGGCCAAAACACCCATGGCCGGTCAACATTTGCGTCAGCCGGAAGGTGAGGCATCCGCGGTCGCGGCCCACCCAGTCCACGAGAACCGGGCGGACCGCCTCGACGGTACGGATGCCGGCCGACGGGTCCGCCAAGCGGCGAGACCACGCCTCCAGCACGGACCGCCGAGATTGGAGCCTCCGCGCTCGAACTACACCTTCGCCGGGGCGCCCTTCCCCTCTAGAGCGGAGGTCGCTACGCCACCTGTAATCAGCAGCGAGCGCCTCCGCCTCCAGGTCCCAGGGTGGCGCCCCGGCGAGCAAGCACGCCGCCTCGAAGGAGACGGTGGGGTATCCTCGGATGGCCCTGACCGCGATCGCGCGCTGCGGACGTCGCAGCGCGGCGACGTTCTTGCGGGTCAGGGCCTGGCACCATACCGGAGCACCGTATAGTGCGATCGACCGCACCACCCCCATGTATAGGCGGCGCGCCGCCTCATCGGGACCCCCGACGTTTGGAAGGAGCCGGCTCAAAGAGCCGGCCGTCGCCATCAGCCGAGGGCCCAATTTCTTAAAGTGAGCGCGGAAGCTCCAACGACCATCCAGTTCGAGGCCGAGGTACCTGAGACCGGTCACCCCGACCCCGATGCGAACGCCTCCGATCACGAGGTGGGCATCCGCAGGCGGCGCCCGTCCCGGCCCGTGAAATAAGAGGGCCTGGGTTTTTTCGAGCGCCACCTCGAGCCCCAACCGTCGGACCCTTGCGACGACGTTTGCCACACCTGCGCAAGCCAGACGGGCAGACTCCCGGTAGTCCCTCCCCGGGGCTACGACCAGCGTGTCGTCAGCATAGCAGACGACACTTAGCCCGGGGAGGGAACCCCATAGGGCGCCCCGCAGGACCCAGTCGTAGCCGATGTTCCACAGCAGGGGGCCCAGGACAGACCCCTGCGGAACACCGCGCTCGACGGGGAAGCGGTAGACCGCCCCACCGTGTCCGACGCATACGATCGACCTGTCCTCGAGATAGGAGCCGATCAACCGGCGGAGGTACGCAGGGACGCCGTGATACTCCAGCGCCCCCGCGATCACCGACCAGGGCAGGGTGTTGAATGCGTTCCTTATGTCCAAGGACACCGCCATCGCCACCCCGCCCCGGGATACGGCTTCGTCGGAGAGGGCACGCACGCGCAAAATCGCGTCGATCGTCGAGCGGCCCTCTCTGAAGCCGTATTGCTCCGCCGAAAGATCGGGACCCGTCCCGGTCAGGTGCCGGACGATGCGGGCAGCCACGATCCTTTCCAATATTTTGCCCGCCTCGTCCAGCAACACGATGGGGCGATAGCCCGCGGGTGAGTCCGCAGGGCGCCCGTCCTTCCTCAACAGGACCAGTCTGCCCGTCTTCCATTTCGACGGGAACCGTCCCGACTCGAGGCACGCTTCAAAAAGCCCCCCGAGCCGGTCCCCTAGGGCCTCGAAGGCCAAGTTCCAGACCCGGCCGTGAACGCCGTCAGGGCCAGGGGCCGCGTCCTTCGCTCTCATTTTGGACACGGCCGCATGGATCTCTGCCCCCGTGATAGGAGGAGGGGGCACCTCAGCAGCGGGAACGCTTGGGCGACGCGGCAGCGTGCCGCACATTGCGTCCATCTGGGGGGGTTTAAAGCTCCCCCCCGCTGCCGGCGGGAAAAGTGCGGAAACGATTTCCCGCAGCTGCCGAGGCTGAAGCCGCTCGGTGACCGGGAGCGCCCACGGTTGCAGTTTCCTGCGCACCATCTTATATGGACGCCCCCAGGGATCATCGTCGAGCGACTCCAGGAGAGTCTTCATGCTCTGTCTCTTGGCCTCGCCGATGGCCAGCTGCAACGCCGCCTGCTTTTGGCGACATTCAGCGTGCAGCCGGGCCGCTGTCTCCGCGAATGTAGCGTCGCGTCGACGGCGGCGCGCGCCGTGACCCTAAAATCGCGAACTATAACATGGTCAGGAACGACAGGCTCTCTGCTCGTGGTGGTGGTACCGTCATTTACTATAGAAGAGCCCTACATTGCGTCCCGCTCGATCCTCCCGCGCTCGCTAATATCGAAGCATCAGTGTGCCGAATCTCACTGACGGGACACGCGCCGATCGTTATCGCGTCCGTTTATCTTCCACCGGATAAGATCGTTCTAAGCAGTGATATCGAGGCGCTGCTCGGCATGGGGAGCTCTGTCATTCTGGCGGGCGACCTAAATTGTAAACACATCAGGTGGAACTCACACACCACAACCCCGAATGGCAGGCGGCTTGACGCGTTAGTCGATGATCTCTCCTTCGATATCGTCGCTCCGCTAACACCGACTCACTACCCGCTAAATATCGCGCATCGCCCGGATATACTCGACATAGCGTTATTAAAAAACGTAACTCTGCGCTTACACTCGATCGAAGTAGTTTCAGAGTTAGATTCAGACCACCGTCCCGTCGTTATGAAGCTCGGTCGCGCTCCCGATTCCGTTCCCGTCACGAGGACTGTGGTGGATTGGCACACGCTGGGCATCAGCCTGGCTGAATCTGATCCACCATCGCTCCCATTTAGCCCGGACTCTACCCCGTCTCCTCAGGATACCGCTGAAGCCATAGACATCTTAACGTCACACATCACCTCGACATTAGATAGGTCATCGAAACAAGTTGTAGCGGAGGACTTCCTTCACCGCTTCAAATTGTCCGACGATATTAGGGAGCTCCTTAGAGCTAAGAACACCTCGATACGCGCCTACGACAGGTATCCTACCGCGGAAAATCGAATTCGAATGCGTGCCCTACAACGCGACGTAAAGTCTCGCATCGCCGAAGTCCGAGATGCCAGATGGTCTGATTTCTTAGAAAGACTCGCGCCCTCTCAAAGGTCTTACTACCGCTTAGCTCGTACTCTCAAATCGGATACGGTAGTAACTATGCCCCCCCTCGTAGGCCCCTCAGGCCGACTCGCGGCGTTCGATGTTGATGAAAAAGCAGAGCTGCTGGCCGATACATTGCAAACCCAGTGCACGCCCAGCACTCAATCCGTGGACCCTGTTCATGTAGAATTAGTAGACAGTGAGGTAGAACGCAGAGCCTCCTTGCCACCCTCGGATGCGTTACCACCCGTCACCCTGATGGAAGTTAAAGACTTGATCAAAGACCTACGTCCTCGCAAGGCTCCCGGTTCCGACGGTATATCCAACCGCGTTATTAAACTTCTACCCGTCCAACTCATCGTGATGTTGGCATCTATTTTCAATGCCGCTATGGCGAACTGTATCTTTCCCGCGGTGTGGAAAGAAGCGGACGTTATCGGCATACATAAACCCGGTAAACCAAAAAATCATCCGACGAGCTACCGCCCGATTAGCCTCCTCATGTCTTTAGGCAAACTGTATGAGCGTCTGCTCTACAAACGCCTCAGAGACTTCGTCTCATCCAAGGGCATTCTCATCGATGAACAATTCGGATTCCGTACAAATCACTCATGCGTTCAACAGGTGCACCGCCTCACGGAGCACATTCTTGTGGGGCTTAATCGACCAAAACCGTTATACACGGGAGCTCTCTTCTTCGACGTCGCAAAAGCGTTCGACAAAGTCTGGCACAACGGTTTGATTTTCAAACTATTCAACATGGGCGTGCCGGATAGTCTCGTGCTCATCATACGGGACTTCTTGTCGAACCGCTCTTTTCGATATCGAGTCGAGGGAACCCGCTCCTCCCCACGACCTCTCACAGCTGGAGTCCCGCAAGGCTCTGTCCTCTCACCCCTCCTATTTAGCTTATTCGTTAACGATATTCCCCGGTCGCCGCCGACCCATTTAGCTTTATTCGCCGACGACACGACTGTTTACTATTCCAGTAGAAACAAGTCCCTAATCGCGAAGAAGCTTCAGAGCGCAGCCCTAGCCCTAGGACAGTGGTTCCGAAAATGGCGCATAGACATCAACCCAGCGAAAAGTACTGCGGTGCTATTTCAGAGGGGAAGCTCCACACGGATTTCCTCCCGTATTAGGAGGAGGAATCTCACACCCCCGATTACTCTCTTTAGTCAATCCATACCCTGGGCCAGGAAGGTCAAGTACCTGGGCGTTACCCTGGATGCATCGATGACATTCCGCCCGCATATAAAATCAGTCCGTGACCGTGCCGCGTTTATTCTCGGTAGACTCTACCCCATGATCTGTAAGCGGAGTAAAATGTCCCTTCGGAACAAGGTGACACTTTACAAAACTTGCATAAGGCCCGTCATGACTTACGCGAGTCTGGTGTTCGCTCACGCGGCCCGCACACACATAGACACCCTTCAATCTCTACAATCCCGCTTTTGCAGGTTAGCCGTCGGAGCTCCGTGGTTCGTGAGGAACGTTGACCTACACGACGACCTGGGCCTCGAATCTATCCAGAAATACATGAAGTCAGCGTCGGAACGGTACTTCGATAAGGCTATGCGTCATGATAATCGCCTTATCGTAGCCGCCGCTGACTACTCCCCGAATCCTGATCATGCAGGAGCCAGTCACCGTCGACGCCCTAGACACGTCCTTACGGATCCCTCAGATCCAATAACGTTTGCACTAGACGCCTTCAGCTCTAACACTAGGAGCAGGCTTAGGGACCTCGGTAACCGTACTCGTCGAACTCGACAAAGAGTTCGCCGTGCAACCTAACCCATGAATCAGCTCGCTGAGTTTCTCGCCGGATCTTCTCAGCGGGTCGCGATTCCGATCCGGTAGTAGATTCATTCGCGAAGCAGCTACTCTTGAGTTGTTAGGTCTCCTTCGGAGGCGCTCGGGTATCTGTTAGCAAATCCCACCCCTCCTGGCTGAGCCTTTGCTTGCCCACCTGTCCTGGTGAAACTGGAAAGGCCTCCGGGCCACCAGTAATCCTTCAATCATAAAAAAAAAAAAAAAAAAGAGTCGTGGCATTCCGTGTCAGACAGTCATTCCGTCCGTCTCAGTCAGTGAGTCTCTGTCAGTCAGTCAGTCAGTCAGTCGGTCTGTCGGTATGTGCAACGAAACTGTCGGTTTATCCTGTCATTGTGAAAGTTGTGTGTGTTGAGTTTCAATAATTATTATTCAAAAGGTTTTATTGACTTTTTATAAACTGAGTTCAACCAAATACAAGTGATGACGGAAACTACCGCTTAGCCATCCCTGACGCCGCCGACATATATAATATATATAACTATATACAGTCAAACCTGGATAAGTGAGAAAACTCTATAAGTGAGAGTAATAGCCAGGACCCGTCATTTTTAGCTCCTAAAACCTCTATTAGCGAGAAACAGAAACCTCTGTAAGAGAGAGTCGTTTTTCCCTCGTGGACCTCCGTGAGTGAGACTGCTACTTATCTATACCTCTATAAGCGACAGTCGAGCTTTATTTATTTATATTATTTAGGAGGAAGAAATGACAAAACCAATTACAAATTTAACATCTGCTATTTTATGACCCATTCTTAACTTTCGTGGAACTTCTTAACATTGTTTTTGTATTGTTTTCTCGTCAATATTGAACCTATTCTATTTCGTGGAACTAAATAACGTTGTTATTTATTCGATTTCTTTTCGAATGGACACGTGTGCCTGTGTACCGTCCTCTTTGTCGGACTTACTCAGTTTATCGTTAATCAATTGCGAAGGAAAGTTCTGTTCTGCATCATGTTAAAACGGAAAATCAAAGTACTGCCATTAAGTGATAAACTTAAAATAGTGAATGCGTTTGAATCCGGGAAATCGCGAAATTAAATTCAGAGGGTGCATTAGCGAGAAACTCGGGTTAGTGAGAAACCTCCATAAGCGAGAATGAGATTGTGCTCCCTTGAACTCTCGCTTATCCAGGTTTGACTGTATATAGAACAATTGCTCGTTTAAAGGTATAAGATATAAGCGAAAATAATAATCTTAAGATGATTTACCAACACTCAAAAAGTTACGGGTAAGATGCTTATTTTTGTGTTGAGCGACATGATACTTCCTAATTTGACATCCTGTGGAAAAGTACAGAATCCTTCAAATAGAATGAGAGCGTTACCTCTTACACGTGTAGATATTTTTATAACTTTTCCATCACCACGAGTGACAAAGTTTTGGGACCAAAAAATAAATATAATATTATGTGATAATATTGTTATAATCTAAGCTAAAAAAATCTAAATAGTATAAGGACATTCACTTACGTTTTAGCGAGTAATGTGATACATGAAAATTATGATTTAGAGGATAACGAATAAGTAATAAGCCTTATACTGGGTTTATTCTTTTAGTTTTCAAATATATATAATCTATAGAGACTAACAATTTTCAAGTGTAGCAATAAAAATATGTGCTCTTGTTATCAGTTTTAAAATCACAAAAGTGACAGTACACAAAATAAAATAAAATGGAAAACATTAAATACAAAAAAATATATAATGGGCTTATAGTTAAGACTAATCGCTTCTAGACAACCATCAGCTGGTTAATCATTACTTTAGGAAGCAAATTACAAACAGATGAATCGAGAGCTTTTTTTAAATAATTTCACTTGCAATACATATTAAACATTACTTTTTAAACATTATAAACGACGTATAAAGTTGTATAAACATATTTTATATATACATAAATATTTTATGTATATAAAGCGTATACAAGACATCAGAAGGTCGAAGATCCGAATAGAGTGTTAAGCTGCAATGGTCGACTCCGCTATAAACGCTTGATAGACTAACATAGATATGTCTTTATGTAAATTATAATTTGTGTGGATAGTTGAAGATCCTTTTTTTTGTTTTATTGCTTAGATGGGTGGATGAGCTCACAGCCCACCTGGTATTAAGTATTTACTGGAGCCCATAGACATCTACAACTTAAATGCGCCACCCACCTTGAGATATAAGTTCTAAGGTCTCAAGTATAATTACAATGGCTGCCTCACCCTTCAAACCGAAACGCATTACTGCTTCAGGGCAGAAATAAACAGGGTGGTCGTATCTACCCGCGCGGACTCACAAGTGGTTCTACCACCAGTAAAAGCATCTGCTAGAGTTAAAGGTATTACCATCCAACAGCCTACAAAATGATTTCACATTCTGTTTTTATTTTAATATACTTTTGTTTTTAGTATAGTATATAGTAGTAAATCATAGTATATATAGTACATTATAGTATACAGTAGTAGTATAGTATATAGTGTATTGGGAAAACCCTATCCACTATATTCCCTCTACGAGACAATACCAAAGGTACTCGGCACCTATTCTCTTAATTTGTTGGCCGTCTCCCTTAATACCGGGGCATAAACATCAAATATCCAGAAAGGGCCGCCTGTTATCCGTGAAATTGGCCTGCGTAATTCTTATCCCCGTTAAGCAATACAACTTTATCGGGGGTGTCAAAGTGTTAAAGTTTATTGGGAAACGGATGTGACGTGGCGTTCGGGTTGAAAGTGTGAAATAGCAGCATAAAAGGCTTTGTCATGTGCGCGTGGATTTATAGAAGATTTTGAATGTGTTATGTTGTTACCTGTTGTATTTTTTACGGGCTTAGAGTCTATAGTGAAAGCCTTATAACGCCTTATAAAGATTTCGTAATTTTTTAATTTAAATTATTGGAGATTTAGATTAAATGATTGGAGGCCGTGTGGCCACTGAATTTGTTATGCCAAATTAACACCGTCTGATGCTTGATTTTAACTTGTGGTGATTGATCAGTAAGCATTTATCTGAAAGTCGTGTACCAAACACGCTCTTTCGCTTATGAATATTTTAGCCGTCTTATGCATAGACCCAATAGAATTCAAAGCCATAAAAATTTGATTCCGAAATTATAGTTCTAAAATGAAATGTTAATGACATTAAAAGTTGAAGTAGAATGTTATTACCAGCCTGTTAAAAGTTCTGAGTATCGTTCAAAGTTCGATCCGATTTCATTGGGGGTGCGACTTTTTCTGCTCCAATTAAGCGTGAAAATAAGCGAAAACAAACTAACAAAGCTATTAATCTGATATTTTTTATCTGAAATGTTTAAAGAAAACAAGTTTTTAAAAAGGCTTTGATAAAAAGCATTTTATTAATTCTTAATCGCAGCTAACGCCTGCGTGCTCCAGGAGGAATGTCAGTGTAGTTTCCCGAGAGCAAGATTTTTTTTTGTCGGATAGATATATGTCACTTACATGACCTAAACATATCACTTTTAAAAATAATGTCAATCTGTTGCTTCCTTTCGGCGTGAAACAAAAAATCAAAAACACGAACAAAGACATTTTCAAATTGATAATACTCGTATTAAGAATCTGGAATAGAACAGAAACGCATTCTACTGAAAGTTTCATGTCAAAGTATACTTGTTTAAAAAAATCAAGTACATTCTTTAAGTATTCTACAATATTAAAAACACACACAAAAAAAAAACACAATTAATAATAGAAAACTTTAACCAATGATTGAAATGTCAGTAATTTGTTGATAGAGAAAATATATCAAGAAGCTTTCAGTCTGTATAATGTATTTGCATAGAAAAACTGCTGAATTCAAATGACCTGATTCCTTCAATAACATTAACATAAAATATACATTTTTATTTTTCTTAACATTCCAGAATATAAATAAAACGAAAACTCGATTGGAGAAAATAAAATAATAAAGTTGTAAAGTCATTGAGGGAACTTCGCCATCAGTCCAGTGTGCTCTGAAAATATTCTGTACATTGTAAGACACATTTCATATTCAAATTTACAGATTTATAATGCAAACGCTATAAGCGTCTTTAGAATAGAATGTGATTTGCTCCCAAAAAGTCCCTCCGTAATTTACGGTATATATGTATTACGGTATATAAATAAGTATAATATTATATTGTTTGAACTCTGCACGGATTTTAAGTGGTTTGTTCTATTTTTAACATGCTTTTGTTAGCTTCAGACGTATGTATATAGGTATACTGTAACGGAATCTTTGAACATGATTTTGACCCCCTTCAAAACGTCGGATTAACTCGAAATTTGGTATACTTATTAAGGAACGATGACAATTCAATAAAATTAAAGAAAAAAAAAATTACAAAAAAAATATATTGAAAAAATTGAAATTCAACTAAAAATGAATTGGGGTACATGGTATCTGTAGTTATAAATATTTTATGAACAGATATGAGTAGAAGGGTTATTTTGATAATATCCTGAAAAGCACCCCACGCTTTGTTACAATAAAAAATCATTTTTTCTTACACTATTTTTAATTCAAATTTATTAAAATTTATTTTCTATTTTTTAATTGGATTTTCTATAAAAGCGTAGTTAGTTTTTTAAACTGTTATTTATTGAAACTAAATAACTGAATATTTTTTCCTAATAATATTTGATTTATTACTATTCAAAAGACACTTTAGAAGCTATTTAAATATTGATAAAAACGTTGATTCAAATATATTATTATATAAAAAAATCACGCAAAACGATGTATAATTTTGGGGAATCTTTAAGGCTAAAACAATATTGACTCTTTAAGTATCTAACTTAATTTCATATTAACTGAAATAGCTCATCAAAGTAAATATAAATGATTGCTATGAAAATAACATTATTCTTGTCTTCGTCTAACATAGGTGTCGGTGTACAATGTATTGACATTGTTAATTTGATTGGTCTAACTTTACGACCGGTTGCTGACTTCATCCTTCATAGAAACCGTAGACCGAAGAATTACAAGACAAGGCAACTATACTTGAGACTTTAGAACTTATATCTCAGGGTGGGTGGCGCATTTACGTTGTGGATGTCTATGGGCTCCAGTAACCACTTAACACCAGGTGGGCTGCGGGCTCGTCCACCCATATAAGCAATAAAAAAAAATAAAAAAATAAAACTCAAAGCATTTACTCGGATAATGAAGCAGTCATTACTACTACATACAAATGTTTCCATAAGGGAGTATTTTGTCTATTTTTCTATTAGTTTTTCATCATTCTCCTTCCTGCCCTTCTCCCAGTCACCTGGGGTTGGCGCAACATGTTTTCTCCATCCATACTCCTCTATCATATACTACTTCTTCGCTCACTCTCCCCTTACACATATCGTCTTTCACACAATCCATCTATTTCTTCTTAGGTCTACCTCTTCCTCTATAGCCTTCCACATTCATAGTCAACACTCTCCTACCAACTTCTTTTCTCTGTTAGTTACTATACTACTATTATAACATAAAACTTGGGTGTTATAATATAAGGCTACAGACACATTGTGTAGCCATTATAAACTGCTTTTTTCCCTTGTAAGCAGACAAGCTTAAGGCTCATCTGATAGTGGGTGATTACCATCGCTCACGGACTTCATCAATGCCAGGGTATGAGCGAAAACTATCGTTAGGTACTCTGCTAACTCCAGTGAACTTCGTGTGTCTATGCACGGCAACAAATAAGTTAACCGAAGACACGGTTTTGATATAAATAAAATTAAAAATTCCAAGTTAGTAAGTGGAGCAAGGAGACCACAAAACTTAGACCCGTTGCTGAAAGAAAGAAAAAAACTGCATCTGATTAAAACAAGTTTATATTCAAGGAAAATCTTACGCAAACTTGTAAAGTTACAGTCGGCTTCCGAACCCCGGAATTAAATTAAAATGTAACAATTTATGGGTTCGGGCCGCCTTCATAAATTCCATGCTTCTAATTGGCTTCCGAGGCTCACCGTTATAAACTCTTACAGCTCAATAGATTGCTTTATTAAAAATCCAGCTTTCTTAGGTCAATTTATTATTATCTATTATGTATATAATAATATATTTAAACGTATGTAAGTATGTAAGCAGTCTCTAGGTACGCCGCGTTTAATTCGTTTCCAAATTATACTTGTTCACCTTATGATTGTCTGAAAGAGATCGCTTTAGCGATAAGACCGCTAATTGAGTTTTATATTTAATGTTTCGCATTATGTACTTTTTTTTTCTCGCCGGATCTTCTCAGTGGGTCGTTTTTCCGACCCGAAGGTAGATTGTGCGAAGCACTGCTCTTGCTGGGGCCAGTGCCCTGTCAGCTCACCTACACGTCAAGGAGAAGCTGAAATAGCCTATCAAGGCTATCAGCATAGGCAGGAAAAATAATTTTTTTTTGGTGTACAAAGAAGAATACTGTCTCTCTCTCTCTCTCTCTTTCTGTCTGGAACCCAAAACAAAGGGAATGCTAACTGGGGGCTGGATGACTGTGCGTGATTTATTTCCCGATTTTATTATTATTATTATTACAACATCTAGTATTATGCTATGCTATATGATGTACTTGGGGGTTTGACTCACTACTAAGCTTCTATTGTGTTTATTAAAATCAATTTTGACGTAGAAAAGCAAACGAATATACGCCCCAGCCAGTGCCAATCTTTGATACGCGTAAAAATAAATTGTCTGGTATTGTTAATCTCGGTTTGAATCTCTATATTTTTTTTAATTTTACCCCTCTTTTTATTACATTCACAAAATCGTAAGATAGCTTTTACTACACGTACGAAAATATAAATTATTTCGTATAACTTTCAATAGAACATTGAATAAGTTTATTATCGTATACTTTACTTTATCACTTGTTCTCGAACAGAACTCGCACTAGAAATTTCGTCGTAAATTTGTTCCCGCATTTTCTATAGCTAGCCCATGACTCGACTGACCACCTAATCTACTACTACCTAAGATAATTTTAAGAGAACATACGCACATACATACGTTCTCTTTCATATCTAGAAAGGTATTTAATATTGTCGGGTATTATATCGCTTAAGCTTTTTTAACAATAACCATTACAACTACTACTCGAGTATTGATATAGGAATGTATCATTCACTCAGCGCTAAGCTCAATGCGGCAATACTAACTATGCGGGCTCATGATTTGCCTTTCCAAAAGCTTGACACGTAACTACGTATATCATAAGATGAATTAATAAGTTAGGCGCAATCCTTCTGTTAACCAAACATAACGTGTCTGGTCATTGCGGAGTAATAATCTATACTAATATTATAAAGCTGAAGAGTTTGCTTGTTTGAACGCGCTAATCTCAGGAACTACTAGTCCGATTTGAAAAAATCTTTCAGTGTTAGATAACCCATTTATTGAGGAAGGCTATTGTTATATAGCATAATGGTAAGACCAATACAAGTTTAGCACCAATAAAAATGTTTCAAAATAGGGGTTTAACATTCTATAATTAAAAAATATTTTCACTTTCTACGTAAATGAAGTGGTAGGTAAAATTTAGCGTTATGCCAAAGTAACTATTCCAAGCGGACGGAGTCGCGCGCGAAAGCTAGTAATAAATAGACAACCAGACACACAGCAAGCAAACCTGCAAAAAAACCTGAACCCAAAAGACCAACGTCTGCCTGATTTAGGAATCGAACCCATGCCCATCGGCGCATTAATCAGGACTTACACTAGTGCACCACCGAGCCATCAAGAGTGAGTATTCTGAAATATCAAATTATCGTATTCGAAAACACGTGTTAGGGGCAACAAATATCCAAACCGACGTGATCATAAAACTCAAATACAGTTTTATGTGCGAGTCGTATAATTCACTCGCACTCGCTTCTCTTACTGCCTGATATCATGATGTGTGCTAAACTTAACAATATTACGGAATTCGTGTCGCAATATTTGTTATAATACACATAATACGCGAACGTCAATTTGGGAAGTGAATTTTTTGAGTCCTTGTTGAATCTCTAAACAATTTTACCAATTCACCAACTGTCTGAAAATTTTACTGACAGGACTTGATTTGGAGCCTGCATGCGTTAAAGCCACTTTCTTCTATTTTATCTTTGTTTCTATACTCCAATCACTACTCAACTTTTTTTTGCCTATTCTAGAAGCCTCGAAGGGCTATACTAATTTCACCAGACGTCTAGGCGAGCTCACGGGGCTCAACCTGAATCTACCACCGAATCGGAATCGCGATCCACTGAGAAGATCCGGCGAGAAAATCAGTGCGCTGTGTAGTTTAATTTTCACGACGAACCCTTCGTCACATTCGACGGGTTCGACCGGTGACTGGTGCTTGGATACCTAAAAGCACCGATAGTGAATCGAGAGGATCCGAAGTTACGTGTTTTGGGCGACGGTGACTTTTTATCGTTTGAATCGCCCAGAGTTTGTCCAAGAATGCGAAGTCGTGGCCTAAAGGATAAAACGCACGGTGCATTCGCTTCTAGCGATGCTACTGCGCTAGTTTTCGAATCCCGCAGGCAGGTACGGATTTTCATTAAGATATACGTACTTGACTTTTGTTCACGAATGACTTCCGTGATAAAGAAATAATAACATGCAATATAAATCAAACCAACACCGCACTTGAGAAGCCGTCGTGGCCTAAAGGATAAGACGTCCGGTGCATTCGTATCGAGCGATGCAACGGTGTTCGAATCCCGCAGGTGGGTACCATTTTTTCTAATGAAATACGTACTTATCATATGTTCACGATTGACTTCCACAGTGAAGGAATAACATCGTGTAGTAAAAATCAAACCCGCAAAATTATAGTTGGCGTAATTACTGGTGGTAGGACCTCTTGGCGCATTTACGTTGTAGATATCTCTGGGCTCCAGTAACCACTTAACACCAGGTGGGCTGTGAGCTCGTCTAGCCATATTAGCAATAAATAAATAAAAACACTTGATTCTGCCGTGAATGTTTCTGCGGTAATGCGTTTCGATTTGAAGAATTATTAATAGGGCAGCTGTTATCTTATGGAATTGAGACTTACACCCCCATAGCTCGGTTTGGGTTGCGACATTTATTTTGCTGATGTCCATGAACTTCGGTAACGGCTTTTAAGAAGAATCGAATCGAATCGTTTCGTATATATAAAAAGTCTATCTCGATATAGAATTGCTCATGAAATCCTTTCACTGACATCAACCGTTCTGATTTTCGTACTAAACTTAAATTATCTTAAAAACAGATAAACAGATAATTAGTTTCAATAAAAACCTGGTCATTTAAGGTATTTTTATGAAATCCTGTAAGGAAATCGCATACAAAAATAATATAATAATAATGCTATTAAACGATCGTCTCAATTTAATATCATACTTAATTCATACGCTATGAAGGATAATATTACATGAGCGGTTGTTATTGTTAGGGCACTTTCATTAGACGCTTAAACGTAATAAGCGAACTGAATTAATAAATTTTAACGGGGCCAACTCTATCCCTTTACGGTATTAAAATAAATGATCCGAACGTTTCTAAGTACTTTGTGCTTAGTAATTTTCTGGTGCAGACCCCAACATCACGAGTTTGGATTAGCGTATCGTGTGGCGCAAAGTTAGGTGCCGTCCACGGGAGGAAAGGATTAGGGGCTGATTACGGAAACGTGCGACAGTTTTATTATTAATTTTAAATTTTCATTGAGTTTCCAGATCAAGATAAAATTCGTACAAAAATGAAGTGTTAATAAATTTTTTTTGTCGCTAATACTGTAATTTCACATTAGTCAAAGTTCAAAGCTCGTATAGAATAATGAATAATTACAAATCTATGTAGGGTACATTAAAGACCTTGTATTATAACTATTCACAACAAGTTGACGCTTGAGAGTCAAAGCAAGACCGTTGAAGTCGTCGTGGCCTAAAGGATAAGTCGTCGATAAGACGGTGCATTCGTGTCTAGCGATGCACCGGTGTTCGGATCCCGCTAATGAAATACGTACTTAACAAATGTTCGCGATTTACTTACACGGTGAAGGAATAACATCGTATAATAAAAATCAAACAAGCAAAATAAATTTGCCTAATTACTGGTGGTAGGACGTCTTGTGAGTCAGCACGGATAGATACCACCGTCCTGCCTGTTTCTGCCGTGAAGCAGTAATGCGTTTCGGTTTGAAGGGTGGGGTAGTCGCTGTAACTATACTGAGACCTTAGAACTCTTATCTCAAGGTGGGTGGCGAATTTACGCTGTAGATTTCTATGGGCTCCAGTAACGTCTTAACACCAGGTGGGCTGTGAGCTTGTCCAAGAAAGTCATTCGCGGAGCCGATACTGGAATAGACTAACTAGCTTATATTGACAGAGGAGAATACTTTCCAACGAATTATAGAAACAGAAGGGCATGTTATTTTATTTAATAGACTTCAAATAAAAAATACTACATATTACACACCTGTAGCAATTTTAATTGTGGCCATTAGAATAAAATTTTATAACCCCGATAAAACCGGTAACTGGGTAAAGTTTACTACTTTTTCATGTAAAGAAAAGTTTTAAAATACAATTAATTGACGGGTGTTTAATTCAATAATCAGGTTTAGTGAGCTTTTGACGTTTCAGCGATCGCGTCGCAATCGTCACAATTTTTGATTAACAGAAGACTAAGGGTTGAATGTTAGAAGTATACAAATCCATTTACCCCAGTTACTGTTCTGGTCTGTTTTTCGGTAATACCTTTTATGGAACATACGATAAAGAGAACACTGAGCTAATCGAAGAATTGATGTTGCTATTATTTGTTTGTTAAAATTTAATGTACTTTTTATTGTATACATAATATATACACGTTACCCATATATATAATATTATGTAGTCCATACCATTTATATAAACGTCCTACCGCCATTAAAATATGTCGATTGACTGTCACAGTACACCGTACACTCAGATAGCGATTTGCCCATTTTCTAAAGAACAACGCAGGAAGAATGGAGCTATTCTATGCCACGCAGCGTAATTTAATTGAGAGAAATCAAGCAACAAAATCCGAGCGATTCAACGAGTGAAACTGTATAATCAATTCTGTAACCAATGAAAAGTTCACACGAACTAAATACGTTGACAGTTTATTTGGTTATGATTCCGTAATAAGGTGTATCGAATAAATATTACAGCGAGGGGCATGAAAATCTCTGTTAACGTCTTTTTTCAAGATGCGGTTAGTAAGATATGATGTCGTCTCCTCCTCCTCCTCGGGTCGTTTTCCTCATTACTGAGGGTCGTGACTCCCCCGCTGCATCAGTTTCTCCCGTACGATTTCCCTCCATCTTCTGCGATCCTTAGCTTCATGAAGGGCGTTGTGGAAGTCGATGCTTAGAGAATATCGTATTTGGTCCGACCATCTCGTGGGACTGCGTCCTCTGGGACGTTTGCTATCTACCTTTCCTGTCACCATCAGCTGTTCTAGATTGTGACCCTCTTTACGAGCAATATGTCCGAAGAATTCCAGCACCCTACGAAGGCATATAGTGGAAAGTCTAGTTTTGATATAAAGCTCTCTCAGAATAGACACGTTGGTGCGAAAGGCGGTCCATGGAATCTGTAGCATTTTTCTCGAGCACCACATTTCAAAGGCGTCTATTCGGTCTCTGTCGGCTTTCTTCACTGTCGTCACGTGAGCTAAAAAAATTAAAGTTTTGGGAAGCTTACATAAATCAAATAAATTTCAACTTGCTTAAATACAGATTCAATAGCTTTCGGATTGTTGATCTATCGAACGATTTTGCTCACTCCGTCGAAGCTCTTCCCTTTGTCGTTACGCCCAAATTTTATTTGTAAACCATAAAAAAATACCCCACACTAAAATACTGCAATACAGTTGATAGCCAAAGAGCCATGTTTTTTTGTTCTCTCACAGATAAAATGTACAAAAAATGTTATCAATCTATTCTCGGAAAGTACTTAGGCCGAGGTTTCGGTCAGCCTTTGTAAAAACCGGAGTCATCAAGGCACGTGACACAGCAGCGGTCACGTGAACTCTTGTCACGAAAAACGGACGTTTTTTTATTTACGAGTATAGTGCAGCTCTGTTCGAAATATTTAAATAACGATACATTTTTTTGTTAAAATTTCCTGTGTCAAAGATATTCAGGGTTTGTGTATTTGAAAATTTCTCTCTTATTTATCATTGGTTCAATAATTCAAGATAGAATAGAACACTGAATTAATTAATGAGTGAATCAACGAATGAAAAATCTTTATTACACAAAAATATTGTACAGAGACGAACTTAACGCCATGCCGGCATTCTCTTCCAGTTAACCCTTGCTGATGAAGTGAAAGATGTGATAAAGTTAATACATGGCGATAATTTATAGAAGTAGGTATAGTAGACATGAGTAAAAATGAACAATAGGTTATAATTACATTGCCAAAATAAATACATACAAAATACATAGATAATAAATACATATCAAACAAAATAAATTATATAAGCCACAGCATGCTACAAAGCAATCAAGCAATCTGTGCTTTGAAAAAGAGATCATGTACATACTTTCGCTTTCAAAATATCGTAGCTTTTTTTTATTGCCTTTGTAGGCAGACGGGCATACGGCCCACCTGATGGTGAGTGGTTACCGTCGCCCATGGACTTCAGCAATGCCAGGGGCAGAGCCAAGCCGCTGCCTACCGCTAAAAGCTTATCGAAGCGTAGTGTTTTGTTGTAAAGAGTCCGTAGATCACGATCATAAGTACTCGACAGTACGATAACACTCGTTGACTTCGTTAACAAAACAGTCTTAATCTACATCTCTTTTAAATAACGATCAATTACATTTTTTGTGTTCATTATACCTGCATCTTAAATAATATCGAGCTTATTACATTTCCAAATAAAGCAAAGTAAAGAGTTAACAAATACTCAAAATTATATATTTTAGAATATATGAATTTATAAAGGCATTTAATTGCTTATTACTCGTAATATTATATCGATGGTGCGAGTGTTAACACTAACTCGAATTGACGGGGCTACTTACCAAAATGTTTTATCTAATTAAACTTGAAGATGCTTTCATAATGTAAAAATGTTCAAATCACATGTACTGTTTTATTAAGATACTAGCGGCACACTCTGGCTCCGCTCGGGTCTTTAACAAAAACTTCAACGATATTTGACGTTGTTTTATTTTTTTAAATAAAAGAACACTTATCGCGGCATAACTATAATAGTTAGACGTATGCTGTCGCGACACTTTTTGTAAATAATAATGTTTTCTACAAAGTCGTAGTACATTATTTTATTGTACCATCAATAGTTTTCACAGGGTACGCGATGTAAAGAATATTTTAGGTATTTTTTTTACACCTTGGGTTACATTATTGGAGTTTTAGTAAGGATCCCTAATTTTTTTCAAAATAGATTATGTATGGCCTATGTCACTCGGGAATAATGTAGCTTCCAAACAGTGAAATATTTTTTCAAATCGGTTCAGTAGTTTCGGAGCCTATTCAATACAAACTAACAAACAAATCTTTCCTCTTTATAATATTAAAGTATAGATAAAAGACTAATCTGATCGGAGATAATTCCCATAAAAACCTATTCAGCCTAATCAAAACAATTCAAACATTTTAAAGGAAGAACGTGAAATCTTTGGACTATAAAAATGAGTAACCTGCTTTAAATATCCAACAAGCTCGCGTTCAAACTGAATTGAACCATGAACAGAGAACAGCTACAAACCCGTGACGCCAAAGTAAAAAGTTGCAAAAAACAAGGGCATTCCACTATCGGGAAATTGCAAAATAAAAAGCCCTATAAACATGGTGTGCAAGCGAAAATAGAACACGCTCGTAAGTAATGCAAGAAGGTTCGTACTGTAGTCAATAAATTCTGGACTTAGTTACCGTGTTGAGGACTAAAGGTTTTTTTTTTTGGTATGCGTACATACACGTAACTTATTAAGTAAGAAATTTTAGTTTTTTTTCTGATAAAATCGGAACATTGCATTTCTTTTCCTTAGAATTAGCCTCTCTTGTAGTTAAGAATATTTGTAATTAATATTTCAATCCAACACCATATTTTTATAGTTTATTAATTATTTCTAGATTTACCAGACCTCAACACTTTTTAGTGGTATGCTTTTGATTTGGCCATTTTTCGTTTTTATGTACTTTAGAAATTTTGAAATACTATTTAATACGTAGTTTTCACTAGTTGCTTACGAATTAAATTTCTAGATCAAAGTTAAATTAGCCACTTTTTTCTGTCAAAGTCAACTCAGCATACCCCCACCTGATGCTAAATGGTTACTAAAGGCCAGCGACACCGATTATGACAGGGAAATAGTCAAGTCATCGTTTTCCATAAGATACTTTTTATTAAGCCTCGAATGAAAAAGAATATGCCACGACGCCGAGAGAGACCGATGGCAGAGAGCTTAACACAGAATTCGATAGACATAGATATTCATAGATATTCTAACATAGATCACTGGAAACGTACTGGGCTATTAAAAATAATGACTCTCTTTCTCTTCAATCGATCCCTCATTGCTAAAGATCGTGACTCTGTTTGATTCCGTCAACTAGCTGTCTCAATCGATCCCTTTCTGTAGCTTAGTGAAGTGCGTCGCTGACAGGTATTTTTAGTTCCTCCGCTATTTGGTCAGACCATCGTTTGGGACCTCTACCGCTTTTTTTTTTTTTTTTTGGTCAGGAGGAAATCGCCGGACTTCCGCCCTTTTCTGGGGATACTGGGCGGGGTATGTCAGAGTCTAACTGACTAAAACCTCCTGTCGCTCAACAACCAACGTCCAAACCTCGCATGAGACAGAACTCATGAAAAGGCAAAGGGGGGAAAGTGAAGCGTTTAGTGCGGAGCACATCTCTCCCATCACCCTCCCCCTCGGGACGTCGGACTGGCGGTCGTCGGCGCCACGACCACCAGTCCTCTCAGTCGGCAGACTGTCCGAAGCCCGCCTAGATGGCGCCGGTTAGAGTGGATTACCCTACGCAATACCCCGCTGGGCCAGAACCAACGTGGGTCGAGGATAGCCGGCCTTCCATCACCCGGATGCTCTTGCGTAAAACGCGTGCAGAGCAGCTTGCACGACGTCTTCTTAGGCCCCCTCGGCGGTGTGAGGGGGACCCGAAACACTTAGAGGGCCAGGGCTAGGGCGAGATTCGCCTCCCTGACCCCCGCTCGATGGCGGCGGGATTGCGCGTCTCTCACGCGCCCCGCCGCCTCCTTCTGCGAGATGGTGCACTCGCAGAAGTCGAGCATCGCCTTCCACGACTCGTCGTCGCCGAGCATCGATGCCACAACACTCGGCAACGACAAGTCTGTTCCTATTTTTGCGACGAGGACACGGCGCCACCCCTCCCATGCGGGGCAGGCGACGAGCGTATGCTCTGCCGTGTCCAGGTCGCAACCACAATGGTGGCACTCTGCCGTCGGCTCAGCTGTGATCCGGTGCAGGAACTCACCGAAACAACCATGCCCAGTGAGCACCTGCGTGAGCCGGAAAGTGAGGCGTCCTCTGTCACGATTCACCCAATCCACAAGGACCGGGCGAATCGCCTCGACGGTCCTACGACCAGCCGAAGGATCAGCCAGCCGTCTGGACCATGATTCCAGCACGGACCGCCGAGATTGGGCCCTCCGCGATCTGACCACACTGGGGCTGGGACGCGCCACGCCCCGGGCACGAAGGTCAGCCCGCCACTTATAGTCAGCGGCGAGCGCCTCCGCTTCCAGAACCCAAGGCGGCGTCCCAGCCAGTACACACGCCGCCTCAAAGGAGATGGTGCGATAACCACGGATGACCCTGACCGCGATGGTGCGTTGCGGCCGTTGCAGCAGCTTCGCCACCCCCACGGCCAGACCTCTACCCCTAGGCCTTTTTCCCTCGATTTTACCGGTTACCACAAGACGTTCCAAGTTCCTGGTATCTCTGCGTGCAACATGACCAAAATTCCGCAAAAAAATGGGTGAAACTTATTAATTAAGTCGTCGTGGCCTAAAGGATAAGACGTTCGGTGCATTCGTATGAAGCGATGCACCGGTGTTCGAATCCCGCAGGCGGGTACCAATTTTTCTAATGAAATACGTATTCAACAAATGTTCACGATTGACTTCCACGGTGAAGGAATAACATCGTGTAATAAAAATCAAACCCGCAAATTTATAATTTACGTAATCACTGCTGGTAGGACCTCTTAGGAGTCCGCACGGGTAGGTACCACCACCCCCCCTATTTCTGCCGTGAAGCAGTAATGCGTGTCGGTTCGAAGGGTGGGGTAGCCGTTCTACTTTAAAAACTAAGACCTTAGAACTAATATCTCGAGGTGGGTGGCGCATTTACGTTTTAGATGTCTATGGGCTCCAGTAACCACCAACATCAGGTGGGCTGTGAGCTCGTCGATCCATCTAAGCAATAAAAAAAAAATTAACAGAAAATGACAGAGTAAATAAAATATATAAAAGCCATAGCTGCGAACTACATGTAGTTATGGATTTTTGAAAACATTCACGTAACTGCCTAGTACATTTGGAATTAGATGAATTAAATTGAAAGAGATTCAATAAAGTAATTTAATTACAAAGAAACGAATAACGAACACGTGGATTAATGTCTGATAGAAATACCTTTCTTTACCAAATCATTGCTAAACAAAATTAAGTTCTATTCACAACCCAATAACGACTTCAGTAGGAGAATCTTTCGTGTCCCAAATCTTAGCAAGGGTGACCGTTAGTAATTTCATGTAAGCCGATTATGCGAGGTCTTTGAGTAAGCGATGTTTTTCAAACGATTTTAATTGAATTCACTTTTTCTTCCTAATGGTTTATCGTTTCAGCCTAATCTGATTTTTTGCTGAATACATTCTTCATCTCAGTCTTTCTCTCATTGTTTCAGGATGGTAACTCTTCTGTAGACTTTGCACTGTTTCTCTTCATCTATTCATATATTTTTACTTAGTGGAGAGCTTCAGGACTAGACGCCCGATCAGAACCCCGCTATGGTCTCCAGCTTCTAGGTATTTTCCTTCCTATTTTACCCGTAACAATGAGCATTTACAAGTTATTAAGCTTCTGTTGTCTACGTGACCAAAGATATAACAATACTTACTGCTGTTTTAAAAAATAGTAAATGAGATTTTTTGTTTTAGAAGGAATGCTCTTCATTTCTACATACCTTTTGGGTTATTGTATAATGTAGATGGTCCTATGAGAGGCCAATCACTCTAATACCTATCGTTACTCATAGTCCGCTATCTACTGTTCTACTGATTTCGACTAGTCTTGTTGGTTTGAATCTTCCTCGTCGTCTGAAGCAGGTAGAGCAGTATTTTGTTCACCTTGTGGCGTGATGGCCTCTAATAAACACCAGTGGATCGCGAGCATGTCATTCGATCTGACGCAATTAAAATATTGCAATGGACGCACAGCTTGTGATCCAGATTTCTTCCTGGTAATTATTTTTATTACTTCAGCACTGTAGAAGCTAATGGCGAATGTAATTAATTTGAAACGTTCAGCAATAATGAGGTCCGATTTTGTAACGGACAGAATTCGGTATTAAATCAAGCACCATAATTTTGCATCATAAGCAATGTAAGTGAGCTAGATATCATCATCGACCAGCATTTGTCCAACGCTACATATGGGTCTCTACTCAATCTTCCCCGGTCTTCGCATCCACATTCCATAGGCCACGCTGAACTAATAAACACTGTTTATTTCCTTCACATAGTTCAACTGAAGCAACGGGGTCGAGTAATCGGATTTGTGAGATCCTCTCTACGCGGTAATTGACCCAGTATCAGCAGACCTCTCATCGCGTAAATCTTTACATCTATTCTGGTTGCGTTTATCGACCGTGTTTGATTACGGTCAGTTTTAAATGCTGCTGTATTTACGGACGTTCAGTGCTGATTTCATTATCAAGCAAAAGCAGCAGGGGCTTAGATTTTTACAAAGTCTCTGTTATGAGTGGAAACTACCATAGGTTTGAATTGAGAGACGGAGACCGGCACACACCTGGTATACTCAAGGAAATCTTCTCTTTGGATTGTAAATGGTGATACGTTAAATAGCATGTCGACAATTCTGACGTCCATAGGAGACGGTAACCACTCACCACCGGGTGGGCCGTATGCTCATCTGCTTACAAGGGCAATTAAAAAAAAAAACAGCAAACAAAGAAACAAATTAGGGCTTTTCTTTGTGCTCAAACTTGAGATTGATATCTATAGCTCAATAATAATCATAGTAGATACGCAAGTTAAGACTTTTGCGGGTTTGATTTTTATTATAACCGCACCCACACATAGCGGTGCATAAATACATGTGCACCAAACTGACATTAATCAGAGTGTCAGAGACACAAGCCACTGGGTTTCTCGCCGGATCTTTTCAGTGTGCCGCGATTCCGATCCGGTGATAGTTTTTGCGCAGTCCTGCTTTTGCTAGAGTTAGCAAATTGTCTCAGGTAGAGCCCGTGAGCTCACCTAACCGTCCACGCGTAGCTGGAATAGTTGCTTAGGCTACCAGTGAAGTTAGATCCTACGCACAACACGTCGCGTTTGCTTATGCTTTTGTGCTATAACTTTGTGTGCTAAGCTCTTCTACTGCGCGTGTTCGAAACCAATCCGTTAGTTTTTGAATTCTTACCACGGCAACACAGGTCGCGATTTGACGGTGCCGTCGCGATTTGACATCTGTCACTTTGTCTTGCTTCTCGAACGGGACGGTACCTGTATATTGACGGTCTACGCTAAAGTTGTGTATCATCGCTAATCCTTATCCATTCCTGCCCTATACCCTTCTCCCTAAGTGATACGGCGTGAGAAGACGAAGGCATCGGTTCCGGTGAGTGATTGCATGATATTTTGTTAAAATAGTACATACGGCGCCGCGAATCGCGGCACATGTTCGACGCGCACCTCGTGCTGGTTTCCGTAGCCCTAGGCTGCCACGAGGTCGCTGGGTTCGAATCGAACAGCGCGTGTTTCTTATAAAGTATCTCCCCTACTTAATATAGCTGAAACTAATTGTGCGTCTGTCTGTGTATGTGTATCATAATAAACATTGTTTAAGCAAACAATAATGATGAAACCTAGTTACTTAGGACTAGCCGTCGTTGTGAATCAACTTCCCACACATCACCCACATATTATTATGCTAAATTAGAAAAATTATTACCTGTGGAATTTGAACATCGGTATAGCTTAGTCGTTCGCTAAGATTGCACCGGGCGTCTTATCTTATAGACCACCACTTTATCAACCGCTTGGCCTCACGATTGTAGATTTTATAAATAAACAAACAAACAAAATTTTAAAACTCCGATTAAACAATGTCACTAAAATCACAACGCGTGCCACGCTGTATCAATCAATGCAAATAAAACTTAACGTACCGGCCAGCATTGAAAGCCATTTTAGTGAACAAATAAACTACAATTGGCACAGGCTAGTCATTGAATGGTACAAAATTAAGTATTGCTTTTGTCTGCGTGGTTTTTAAAGCTCGTAGCAGCATCTAAATGGTCCTATTTTCATTACGATATCGTTTCTTTAAGTTTTTTTTTTATTATTGAAAGATTACTAGTGGCTCGGAGGCATTTCTAGTTTCACCAGGCGCCTACAAAGGCAATAAAAAAAGGTGGGCGAGCAAGGGCTCAGCCAGGAAGGGTGGAGTTTGCTAACAGCTACCCAAGCGCCTCAAAACAAGACCTAACAACTCAAGGATAACTGCTTCGTGAATGAATCTACTACCGGATCGGAATCACGACCCGCTGAGAAGATCCGGCGAGAAACTCAGCGGGCTGATGTTTAAGTTAGATTGCACGTCAAAGTTTTTGGCGAGTTCCTAGTGTTAGAATTAAAGGCGTCTAATGCAACGGTTATTGGATCTGATGGATCCGTAAGGACGTGTCTAAGGCGACGTACTTTACAAATATTCATGAATTACTTCCACGGTGAAAAATAGCATCGTGTAATTAAAACCTTTACACGAGCCCAGTTGTTGTAAATGAAAGTCGTTATTAACTCACACACTTGTATATTTACGGAAAATACAATAGGTACATACAGGTTTATTATAGCTATCTACGTGGAACTGTGTTCGCTGTATGACCGTTACAACTGGACTGACGTCCCTATATCCTTTTCCCACAAGCGTGGAATGGTGAAGATGACACCTTGCATTACGTAGCCAGGTAACACGCCTTGTACGTTATTAAGCATGTGTGTGTGACCCTACAAAACCTAATCCGCAAAAATTATAATTTGCAGAATTAGTCGTGGTAGGACATCTTGTGAGTCCGCACGGGTAGGTACCACCACCCTGTCCATTTCGGCCGTGAAGCAGTAATGCGTTTCGGTTTGAAAGGTGGGGCAGCTGTTGTAACTATACTGAAACTTTAGAACTCGTATCTCAAGGTGGGTGGCGGTATTTACTTTATTAATGGCTACGTTATTTATATGCGAACATGCTTTAACCTTGCATTCAAGTCCTAAACTGTAAATAGAACATTCCACTCGTCTGGTGAAGTATTTTAACACCATTTATATGTTATCGAATAATTAAAACTGGAGTACAAAACAACATCAATTTCATATCTTCAACTAAATCAATAGAAAAAAATTACACTTCACAAAAATTCATTCGAAACTATTACAGTGCTTTAATTACTTATACAACCATATTTAGCTCGTTCCATATGATATACTCAATAATTAACAAACCATTCAAATTAATTGGGTCAAAATTTATTGTTTCCACGCCAAAACAATCGAATGATCGATAAGCTCTGAATTATAAAATGGTTCTATTCAAATTTTCTATGTGACGACCTAACACTCATTTGTTTTGAAATTTTAATGATCTCCCCTAATTTCGAAGCGTGGCGCGTGCTTATTTTCTTTTTCATGTTGTTTTAAATTAGTTTTTTTTGATCAATCTACGTTGACTGACATTATGTCGTATGGAAATATTATTATAGAGTCGTTTTTGTCTAATTTTCAAAGTTTATTAAGCTATTGCATAGCTTATATCGCGGGCCTTGAGCGCGGCGACTGAATCAAGAAATTCCGTAACGAAAATAATCTAACATCCCCACTACGCCACTATGTAGCTCGCGTTCAACACATTCACACGTTGCGCCGGTGTAGTGTTTGTGAATAAGCGCGTGGCGTGACGTCGCACTGCATGAGCATCATGAAAAGTCTGCCCATCTCTCTCTCACGCGGTCTAACTTATGAGTGTGAAGGGGACAGTTAATGTTTTGCTTTTGTTAATGTTTATAAATATAGCGTGGTCTTATTTTTATGATTGTTTTAATATTAAATTATTATTGTCTAATTGTAATTGCATAAGTTGATAAAAAATGCTTTGCAGTAGCTTTACCGCGGCAGTCCCCGAGTGCCACACGTCTTTTTTTTTAAAACAGCTGGGCTGAAAATTTCGTAGGCTAGCACAGAAAAAAAATTTATTTTTTTAGAATTTGATTTTACTATCCAATATAGTTAGTTGCCTTCGAAGGCGATACAACGATTATAGCGGTCATATAATTTTTCGATAACATTTTTATAGTACCATTTGTCTTTAGCCTCAAAATAGGCTACAGTTTCGGCGATTACCTCTTTATCGGCACAAAATTTCAGGACAGGTAAAAGGAAAAATATGTTTTTTTTTATTGCTTAAATGGGTGGACGAGCTTACAGCCCACCTGGTGTTGAATGGTTACTGGAACCCATGGACATCTGCAACGTAAATGCGCTACCCACTTTGAGATATAAGTTCTAAGATCTCAGTATAGTTAGTTACCCATCTAGGCAATAAAAAAAAACTGTTTTGAGATTTATTTCAGTTGATGTTGATAAAAAATGCAGGTATTTTCTCGAGCTGCTGCTACTTCTACTACATCATCAACTTGTCTCTTAACATCTAAGGCAGTACCTATCTTAAATGCTGGTGGTAAGATTTCTTGGTAAATCGGTCGATCGTATACGGCCTGTTGGAAATGTGGTATTACTGTTATAGGATGCCATTGAGAACTCGATCTCAAGCCGAGTGTTGGCATCGTTTATATGAATATGTAAATTTCAGAGGAATATACCTAGTCAGGTCATAAATTCTGTCACATGTTTAATGTAAAATAATTGAAACAAGTTTATTCTTTATGTAACCATTCATATACCAAAATGAACTTAACAAAACATAGATTCTTATGACACTAAAGTTTATTCAAAATGACCTTCGTGATTTTGAATACAGGCCTTCAATCTGCGCGGCCAGTCGTCTGTCGCAGCACGAACGAGGTCCATGTCAATATCGGCGGCTGCCTTAATCAAGGATGTCTTGAGTGACTCCAAATTGGGATGAGGCTTTGAGCACGTCTTTTCCTCCAAGTGTTGCCATATCTTGTAATCTAACGGATTCAAATCTGGACTGGAGGAGGGCCAGTCTTCGTGCCGGATGAAGTCGATTTCACGCGCCGCCAGCCAGTCTTGTGTGCTCTTCGCTCTATGAGCTGGCGCCGAATCTTGTTGGAATACCCAGTGCCTGTTATTGAACATGGTATGAGAAACAGGTTCCACAAGATTCGTCAGGACTGTATTTTGATACACAACTGCATTCGTTTTGACACATTTCTCACAAAAATGTACCTCTGTTAAGCCCCAATAAGAAACTCCCAACCATACCATGAGCGAGGATGGAAAATGACCTCGTTGGACACGCGGAATACGGTTGCTCGCTTCTTCACTACTGTGTGCGTACATCTTATCATTTTGTTTGTTGTAGCTCTCTTCTACGGTAAAAATTTTTTCATCCGAAAAAAGAATTTCCCGATATTTTTTTCCCGCGTACCGCTTCAACAAAGCGCGGCATCTCTTCAGTTTCAGGTCCATTAGACGAGCATTCAAACGATGTCCTGTTTTTCTTCGATATGCCCGAAGCCCTAAGTCTTCATTTAACACCCTTTTCACCGTGGTTCTGCTTAACCCCATCTGAAGGGCCAACAGTTTCTGCTTACGTTTGGGATTTCTTTGAATTCGCGCCTTCACAGCTTTTATCACTGCTGGAGTCCTAACAGACCGAGGGCGACCACTTCTTGACCTGTCATCTACACTAGAGTCTTCATTGTATCGTTTGATGGTACGATAAACGAATCTTTTGGTTATATTCAAATTTTTCAGTATGTTCAAAATTTGAATTGGCACGTAACCGCAACGATGCAACGCAATAACTGCAACACGGTCTTCTTTAAGCGTCCACTCCATATTTGAAAATGAGTAAAATTCTAAAAGTATACATTTTTATTTTCATGAACAATTCGAAATTCGAATTCAATAAAGTTTTTTGTGGCCAGCATTCTAAAAGAAAAGTTTTTACTGTGTTATGACCTGACTAGTTACTATTTTGCTTGTTTTTTGCAGCTATTATTTTTTTTATTGCGCCACACTCCTTGAGATATAAGTTCTAAGGTCTCAGTATAGTTACAACGGCTGCCCCACCCTTCAAACCGAAACGCATTACTGCTTCACGGCAGAAATAGGCGGGGCGGTGGTACCTACCCGTGCGGACTCACAAGAGGTCCTACCACCAGCAATTACGCAAATTATAATTTTGCGGGTTTTATTTTTATTACACGATGTTATTCCTTCACCGTGGAAGTCAATCACATTCCGATAGAGGCACCCGTCACGTGCGGACGTGCTCATCGACCACTCGATCGCCCGGTCTTTGTTCGCCCGGCTTTTGTTAGCCCGGCCATTGTTCGCGCGGCCTGTGTTCGTGGTACATCTGCCGACTAAGTGCTCTTTCTGGAAGTTTTTATTTGTTTTGTTTCCTTTTGTTGTTTCTGTGTTCGTGGTACATCTGCCGACAAACTGTTTTCCTGGAAGTGTTTAATTGTTCTGTTTCTTTTTGTTATTTCCGTTTTGCTGTGTTTTTTCTTTGTCCTGTAGTAATCGTGCCGCATCGCCACCTGTGTTCAATAGAACCGCTTAGGTCCGAGAAGTTGGGGCCTCGCCGCAAGGCGAGTGTTTTCAAGACCCGGGGCCGCCCCACCTGGGCACTCAGCGATCATCATGGACGCTGTATTCACGGAATTCCTCCGACTTCGCCACCCACAGCTCGCCTCAGAGTTTCTGGCCTTCAAGGCCGATCACACCGCGAGCCCTCTCGTGGACTCCGCCGAGCTCGCTGCTCCTGCGTCGCCTGTACCTGCGTGCAAAGCTTCTGCATCGAGCACCGCAGCCTCCGTCGTGCCTGCCGTTCCCGCGTCGCCTATACTGGCGAGTAAAACTGCTGCGTCGTCCGCCGTGGCCACCGTTCCAGCAGCGCGATTATCCGCAGCCTCCCTCGTGCCCTCCAAAACACCTGCTTGTAGGTCACCTGCGCCCGCCTCCTCGTCCTCCGACTCTGACTCGGAGATGGAGGTCGACCTCGCTCCCGCCTCATCGACGGATGGATTCACCCTGGTACATAAGGGTAACAAGCGTGCCGCGGAGTCTCGAGCTCCCGCGGCCGCTAAAATTAGCAAAGCCGCGAATGCGTCGCGCCCCCGCCCTCAGACTCCCGTTGCGCCTCCAGCCCGTGCCACTCCGTCACCGCGTCCGGTGGCACAAAATAAAACCCAGACCCCTCCCCCGGTTATCCTTCAAGAGAAGGCAGCTTGGGACCGAGTTTCTCTAGCCCTTAAGGCCAAAAATATCAACTTCACGAATGCCCGTAACCTCGCGAACGGCATTCAAATTAAGGTTCGAACACCCGACGACCATAGGGCCCTCTCTTCTTACCTCCGTAAGGAACGTATAAGTTACCACACGTATACGCTCCAGGAGGAGCGCGAACTCCGTGCCGTCATACGTGGCATCCCTAAAGAGTTGGATGCCAAGCTAGTCAAGGCCGACCTTCTCGAACAAGGCCTACCGGTTAACTCCGTATACCGCATGCACACAGGTCGCGGAAGGGAGCCATATAACATGGTTCTCGTCGCCCTCCAGCCTACCCCCGAGGGTAAGCAAATATTCAACATCCTAACGGTCTGTAGCCTTTCCGGAATCGCCGTCGAAACCCCACACAAGATAGGCACACCTAGCCAGTGCCATAACTGCCAATTATACGGGCATTCTTCCCGTAACTGTCACGCGCGCCCCCGATGCGTCAAGTGTTTAGGAGATCACGCCACGGCCCTCTGCACTCGCGATCAAAAAACCGCGACAGAACCGCCTAGCTGCATCCTGTGTCGTACACAGGGTCACCCCGCAAATTACCGCGGATGCCCCCGAGCCCCGAAAATAAATCGCCGCGTCGCCCGCCAAAACCGCCTCCGAGCTTCCGGCCCAGACATCAAAGCCTCGGCACCCTCTGTGTCGCAGGCTAAGCCAGCGTTCGTTCCGGCGCCGGTGCCCAGTGTCTCGGCTTGGGCGAAACCGCTGCCGTACACGAACACGGTTACAACTCCCTCCTCCGCGATCCGTCCCGCCCTCGCAACTCGTCCCTCTCCCGCGACTTGCCCTCCGACCGCGTCCGACAATCTCGCTTTAGCGATCGACTTCTTTCAGTCGATCAACTTTGAGCGCGTTAACGCTTTGGGCGACGCCATTCGCGCTGCCTCCACTGCACAACACTTTATCGCCGTTGTGCAAGAATACGCCGACGTATACGCGTCATTAAATACGTACGTCCTCCCCTCACTCCGCCGGTAACCAATGGCGTATATAAGTAGAATAAAGCCCCTATCCGTAACGATAGGATTTTTTAACGCTTACGGTCTCGCAAATCAACGGGATCAGGTTTCTGACTTTTTGCGTGACCATCAAATTGATATCTTTTTAGTGCAGGAGACCCTACTTAAGCCCGCGCGCCGTGACCCTAAAATCGCGAACTATAACATGGTCAGGAACGACAGGCTCTCTGCTCGTGGTGGTGGTACCGTCATTTACTATAGAAGAGCCCTGCATTGCGTCGCGCTCGATCCTCCCGCGCTCGCTAATATCGAAGCATCAGTGTGCCGAATCTCACTGACGGGACACGCGCCGATCGTTATCGCGTCCGTTTATCTTCCACCGGATAAGATCGTTCTAAGCAGTGATATCGAGGCGCTGCTCGGCATGGGGAGCTCTGTCATTCTGGCGGGCGACCTAAATTGTAAACACATCAGGTGGAACTCACACACCACAACCCCGAATGGCAGGCGGCTTGACGCGTTAGTCGATGATCTCGCCTTCGATATCGTCGCTCCGCTAACACCGACTCACTACCCGCTAAATATCGCGCATTGCCCGGATATACTCGACATAGCGTTATTAAAAAACGTAACTCTGAGCTTACACTCGATCGAAGTAGTTTCAGAGTTAGATTCAGACCACCGTCCCGTCGTTATGAAGCTCGGTCGCGCTCCCGACTCCGTTCCCGTCACGAGGACTGTGGTGGATTGGCACACGCTGGGCATCAGCCTGGCTGAATCTGATCCACCATCGCTCCCGTTTAACCCGGACTCTACCCCGTCTCCTCAGGATACCGCTGAAGCCATAGACATCTTAACGTCACACATCACCTCAACATTAGATAGATCATCGAAACAAGTTGTAGCGGAGGACTTCCTTCACCGCTTCAAATTGTCCGATGATATTAGGGAACTCCTTAGAGCTAAGAACGCCTCGATACGCGCCTACGACAGGTATCCTACCGCGGAAAATCGTATTCGAATGCGTGCCCTACAACGCGACGTAAAGTCTCGCATCGCCGAAGTCCGAGATGCCAGATGGTCTGATTTCTTAGAAGGACTCGCGCCCTCCCAAAGGTCTTACTACCGCTTAGCTCGTACTCTCAAATCGGATACGGTAGTAACTATGCCCTCCCTCGTAGGCCCCTCAGGCCGACTCGCGGCGTTTGATGATGACGAAAAAGCAGAGTTGCTGGCCGATACATTGCAAACCCAGTGCACGCCCAGCACTCAATCCGTGGACCCTGTTCATGTAGAATTAGTAGACAGTGAGGTAGAACGCAGAGTCTCCTTGCCACCCTCGGATGCGTTACCACCCGTCACCCCGATGGAAGTTAAAGACTTGATCAAAGACCTACGTCCTCGCAAGGCTCCCGGTTCCGACGGTATATCCAACCGCGTTATTAAACTTCTACCCGTCCAACTCATCGTGATGTTGGCATCTATTTTCAATGCCGCTATGGTGAACTGTATCTTTCCCGCGGTGTGGAAAGAAGCGGACGTTATCGGCATACATAAACCCGGTAAACCAAAAAATCGTCCGACGAGCTACCGCCCGATTAGCCTCCTCATGTCTCTAGGCAAACTGTATGAGCGTCTGCTCTACAAACGCCTCAGAGACTTCGTCTCATCCAAGGGCATTCTCATCGATGAAAAATTCGGATTCCGTACAAATCACTCATGCGTTCAACAGGTGCACCGCCTCACGGAGCACATTCTTGTGGGGCTTAATCGACCAAAACCGTTATACACGGGAGCTCTCTTCTTCGACGTCGCAAAAGCGTTCGACAAAGTCTGGCACAACGGTTTGATTTTCAAACTATTCAACATGGGTGTGCCGGATAGTCTCGTGCTCATCATACGGGACTTCTTGTCGAACCGCTCTTTTCGATATCGAGTCGAGGGAACCTGCTCCTCCCCACGACCTCTCACAGCTGGAGTCCCGCAAGGCTCTATTCTTTCACCCCTCCTATTTAGCTTATTCGTTAACGATATTCCCCGGTCGCCGCCGACCCATTTAGCTTTATTCGCCGACGACACGACTGTTTACTATTCCAGTAGAAACAAGTCCCTAATCGCGAAGAAGCTTCAGAGCGCAGCCCTAGCCCTAGGACAGTGGTTCCGAAAATGGCGCATAGACATCAACCCAGCGAAAAGTACTGCGGTGCTATTTCAGAGGGGAAGCTCCACAGGGATTTCCTCCCGTATTAGGAAGAGGAATCTCACACCCCCGATTACTCTCTTTAGTCAATCCATACCCTGGGCCAGGAAGGTCAAGTACCTGGGCGTTACCCTGGATGCATCGATGACATTCCGCCCGCATATAAAATCAGTCCGTGACCGTGCCGCGTTTATTCTCGGTAGACTCTACCCCATGATCTGTAAGCGGAGTAAAATGTCCTTTCGGAACAAGGTGACACTTTACAAAACTTGCATAAGGCCCGTCATGACTTACGCGAGTGTGGTGTTCGCTCACGCGGCCCGCACACACATAGACATCCTTCAATCTCTACAATCCCGCTTTTGCAGGTTAGCCGTCGGAGCTCCGTGGTTCGTGAGGAACGTTGACCTACACGACGACCTGGGCCTCGAATCTATACAGAAATACATGAAATCAGCGTCGGAACGGTACTTCGATAAGGCTATGCGTCATGATAATCGCCTTATCGTAGCCGCCGCTGACTACTCCCCGAATCCTGATCATGCAGGAGCCAGTCACCGTCGACGCCCTAGACACGTCCTTACGGATCCATCAGATCCAATAACCTTTACACTAGACGCCTTCAGCTCTAGGAGCAGGCTTAGGGACCTCGGTAACCGTACTCGTCGAACTCGACAAAGAGTTCGCCGTGCAACCTAACCCATGAATCAGCTCGCTGAGTTTCTCGCCGGATCTTCTCAGCGGGTCGCGATTCCGATCCGGTAGTAGATTCATTCGCGAAGCAGCTACTCTTGAGTTGTTAGGTCTCCTTCGGAGGCGCTCGGGCAGCTGTTCGCAAATCCTACCCCTCCTGGCTGAGCCTTTGCTCGCCCACCTGTCCTGGTGAAACTGGAAAGGCCTCCGGGCCACCAGTAATCCTTCAATCATAAAAAAAAAAAAAGGAAGTCAATCGTGAACATTTGTTGAGTACGTATTTCATTAGAAAAATTGGTACCCGCCTGCGGGATTCGAACACCGTTGCATCGCTTCAACACGAATGCACCGGACGTCTTATCCGCTAGGCCACGACGACTTCCAGCCTAATAAAATATACATTAATATTTTTATCTACAACACATATATCTACATATACATTCACAATAACTCACGAACTACAAGATGTATTTTAACAGATCTCTACTTCATTTGAAATCTCATCATCATGATCATGATCCCAAATTTTCAAATTGATCCTAAAATATTTAGTTTTACGACTTTATTCACGAGTTACAATACAAGCGACATAGTGAGTCGACTGTAACTGAGACTTAGAATTCTTGTCTCAACGTTTACTGATGTCTGTGATCTCTAGTAACCACTTATCATCAGGCGGGCTATGAACTCGTCCACCCATCTGAATAATAAAAAAGTAAATAAAGAGCCTTCTTATTTTGCGACAAGGATATAAGTGAATTTGCGGCATATGAGACGAGTCTAATGCATCACAGCCAACGCTTTTGCATACATCTGAATTGCTAATCCAGTGTTGGTTTTAAGATAATCATCTCTTTGGTGAGTAGATCGAAAAGTTTTGCGCCCCGTATATTTAATTTATAATAAGCATAATTACTTACGGCAGACGGTGTTTTATTACTACTACTTACTATCAAAAATATTACCTTGGAAATTATACAAAGAAATAATGAAAATTTTGAGAGTGAATCTATAGATAATGTTTTTTCCTATAATTGGATATTATAGTGAGGGGTAGGTCTCAGGGTATTATTTAATAAAACTATGGGTTAGTCACTTATATCATTTTTTTTTTTTTTACTAACAATCACGCCACGTTAACTGGTCCCGTGATAAGTTCGTAAAGAACTTGTGTTACAGGTACCAGATAACGGAAATAAATGTAAGATTTTTATTATACACATACATATATTTAATATACATCCATAACCCTGGAAAAGACATTTATATTTATCATAGAAATATCTCCCCTTGGCGGGATTCGAACCTGCGACGTCCTAGTGTAGTGACCATGTCACTTACCACTACACCAGACGGCCGTTGAGGTAAATGTCTAATTCTAGTCTTGTTACACAAACAATTTACGATTTAAAACAACAATTACATTATGACGCGGGCGCACGTAACTCACACTAAACCGGACGCCCCCTGAAACAAGCTTAATTATCTGTTAAAAGACGGATATAGACAGTAAAAACTATGTATAACGAGCGGGCATACGGCCACGAGAGTGACGTACAGGTCAGTTTTTTTATTTATTTTTTATTTCTTAGATGGGTGGACGAGCTCACAGCCCACCTGGTGCTAAGTGGTTACTGGAGCCCATAGACATCTACAACGTAAATGCGCCACCCACCTTGAGACATAAGTTCTAAGGTCTCAGGTATAGTTACAACGGCTGCACGAAACGCATTACTGCTTCACGGCAGAATTAAGCAGGGTGGTGGTACCTACCCGCGCGGACTCTCAAGAGGTCCTACCACCAGTAAGTTTGCTATTATATTACATTTATTTAAAGTAAAATGTAACTGTGTGAATGTTGTCTTCCCCCAACATCTACAGACCGTCAAGACACCCTACGCATCCCTTAGGCGCGGATAGTTCGCGTTAGGCTATGGTCTCTGCCCCAAAACTTAAAGAAAGCTACCGCAGTCAACACTGCAATGGAATGTGCCACACGCGCAATCCATCCCAAGGACGCCTGGGCAGTGGGGTCGTCAACGAATAACTAGAAATTAGCTTGCAGTCTGAATTATATTATATAATTACTGTTTCACCCTTCTTCGCAATAAAGCAGATGCTTTGCAGCAACAATGGACAGAATGGTGGTCCCTACCTATACAGGCTTAATATACGCCACGTATTGTATATTTAAATCATCCAACGGTAATTATGTAAATAATCTGTTAAAATCATTTCAAAATCCATAGCTTCATTACTGGTGGTAGGACCTCTTGTGAGGCCGCACGGGTAGGTACCACCGCCCCGCCTATTTATGCCGTGAAGCAGTAATGCGTTTCGGTGCGAAGGGTGGGGCAGCCGTTGTGACTATACTGAGACCTTAGAACTATATCTCAAGGTGTGTGGCGCATTTACGTTGTAGATGTCTATGGGCTCCAGTAACCACTTAACACCAGGTGGGCTGTGAGCTCGTCCACACATCTAAGCAATAAAATAAAAAAAACCTTCCAAGAAATAAGTGCTTTTACACAGACAACAATAGCAAT